>NC_092224.1:2379879-2457379 GCF_036320965.1 Panulirus ornatus | reverse complement strand
CTCACCACACTCCAGCACCACTCACCATCAGTACACTCCATCACCACACACCATCACCACACTCCATCACCACACTACCTCGCCACACACCATCACCACACTCAGCACCACACTCGCATCCACCACACTACCTCGCCCTCACCATCACCATCACACCATCACCACACACCATCACACCACCCGCCACTCACCATCACCACACACCATCACCACCCCCATGCACTCACACTACCTCACCACACACCATCCACTACCACCATCACCACACTCCAGCACCACTTTACCATCACCACACAACCATCACCACGACAACCTCACCACTCACCGTCACTACATCACCATCACCACAACTCCAGCACCCACTTACATCACCACACACCATCAACCCCACACACCTATCACCACTCACCACACCACACACCATCACACACTCCAGCACTACTCACCATCACCACACCCATCTCCACACACCCAGCACCACTCACCATTCACACACACCAACACCACACTCACCTCACCACCACCATCACCACACACTCACACTCACCATCACACACCACACCACACACCACCACTCCACACCACCACCTCACCACACACCACCACCACACTCCACACCACATCACCACACTCCATCAACACCATCCACTCACACTCACTCACCACCATCACCACACTCTCACCACTCACCATCACCAACACCATCACCACACTACCTCACCACTCCCATCACCACTCACCATCACCACCACCATCACCACACTCCACCACTCACCATCACCACCACATCACCACACACCATCACCACTCACCCACCACCACACCATCCACCAACTCCCACCACTCACCATCACCACACACCATCACCACACTCCGCACCACTCACCATCACCACACCACCACACACCACACTCACATCACCACTCACCATCACCACTCACCATCACCACACTCCTCACCACTCACCATCACCACATCACCCATCACCACATCACCATCACCACTCACCATCACCACTCACCATCACCACACACCATCACCACACTACCTCACCACTCACCATCACCACACACCATCACCACACACCATCACCACACTCCATCACCACTCACCATCACCACACACCATCACCACACACCATCACCACTCACCATCACCACACACCATCACCACACTCCATCACCACTCATCATCACCACTCACCATCACCACACTCCATCACCACTCACCATCACCACACACCATCACCACACTACCTCACCACTCACCATCACCACTCACCATCACCACACTCCAGCACCACTCACCATCACCACTCACCATCACCACACTCCAGCACCACTCACCATCACCACTCACCATCACCACACTCCAGCACCACTCACCATCACCACTCACCATCACCACTCACCATCACCACTCACCATCACCACTCACCATCACCACACTACCTCACCACACTCCAGCACCACTCACCATCACCACTCACCATCACCACACACCATCACCACACTACCTCACCACTCACCATCACCACTCACCATCACCACACTCCAGCACCACTCACCATCACCACTCACCATCACCACTCACCATCACCACACACCATCACCACTCACCATCACCACTACACCATCACCACTCACCATCACCACTCACACAATCACCACACACCATCACCACACCCATCACCACTCACCATCACCACTCACCATCACCACACACCATCACCACTCACCATCACCACTCACCATCACCACACTCCACACCACACACCATCACCACCACCATCACCACACATCCACACCACTCACCATCACCACTCACCATCACCACCACCATCACCACTCACCACTCACCAACCACCATCACACACTCCCACACCACTCACCATCACCACATCACCATCACCACTCACCATCACCACTCACCATCACCACCACCATCACCACACTCACCATCACCACACTCACCATCACCACCACCATCACCACCACCCATCACCACTCACCATCACCACTCACCATCACCACTCACCATCACCACTCACCATCGCCACACTCCAGCACCACTCACCATCACCACTCACCATCACCACTCACCATCACCACTCACCATCACCACACACCATCACCACACTCCAGCACCACTCACCATCACCACTCACCATCACCACACTCCAGCACCACTCGCCATCACCACTCACCATCACCACACTCCAGCACCACTCACCATCACCACACACCATCACCACTCACCATCACCACACACCATCACCACTCACCATCACCACTCACCATCACCACACTCCAGCACCACTCACCATCACCACACACCATCACCACTCACCATCACCACTCACCATCACCACACACCATCACCACTCACCATCACCACTCACCATCACCACACACCATCACCACTCACCATCACCACACACCATCACCACACACCATCACCACTCACCATCACCACTCACCATCACCACTCACCATCACCACACACCATCACCACTCACCATCACCACTCACCATCACCACTCACCATCACCACTCACCATCACCACACTCCAGCACCACTCGCCATCACCATACACCATCACCACACACCATCACCACACACCATCACCACTCACCATCACCACACACCATCACCACTCACCATCACCACTCACCATCACCACACACCATCACCACACCAGAGCAGGAGGACAGCAGGAGATCGGTCATTATGCTGACTGTGTGGAGACATGTCGCCCAGTGTGTGTGTGTGTGTGTGTGTGTGTGTGTGTGTGTGTGTACAGCTCATGACGTCATGAACCTTTCCCCTCCTTATCATTATAGAAGGGGTGCTATGGTGCATGGGACGGGGGGTGGGGTGGGGAGCGGCGATTTGAAGGGGTAAGGGTGCGGGGTGAGAAACAGTGGGGGTGGGGAGACTAGACAGATGTGGGCAGGGGAGAGGAAGGGGTGTAGGGTGGGGTGGTCTGCATGACTGGGGAATGGGAAGCGGTGAGACAGGGGTGGGGGGGGGGGAACTGCAATCGCTGGGGATGGGTAAGGGATGGGGATGGTTAGTGGGAGGGAAAGGGTTGTAGGGGGTTGGGAAGACCGGGGGAGGAGATAGGGGGATCAGATGACGTAGGCCGCCCACAGAGATAATCAGTCCCTGACGCTGCAACATCAGCACAGTGTCCCAGACCTCCAACTTTGTCTCCATTTACCACCTTATCACTGACCCCTCCACCTCTCTCTCTCTCTCTCTCTCTCTCTCTCTCTCTCTCTCTCTCTCTCTCTCTCTCTCTCTCTCTCTCTCTCTCTCTCTCTCTCTCCATCCAGGTTTTCCAGTATGAAGCCACAACTGCGATAAGATACTGTGAGTGGCATCCTGGCCCTCCTATCTACCCCTGCATGTCTAAACTGTCTCCTTCCCCCTCAGGGTAACAAAGACCCCTCGATCTGTCCCGGTACGCCTCTTCGTTGCACCGTGATGTCGGCCTGGATGATCTTTCGGTAGGGTGTGTATACGTTAATCTTTGATGATAATATGTATTCAGAGAGTTCACTCGTGAAAGTGTTTGAATGTTTGATGTAATTACCTATTTGTAATGCTCATATGATGACACCTCAACACTGCATTCCTCCACATCCTTCAAATCTCCTTCTTCTCACTCCCGATCTGTCTCTCTTCTCGACATTACATCCTTACTGTATCCAGACCTGGACAAGAGACGCTCACTGGGGTAGACGAAATCTGGTAAACTTTAAGGACTGCAGGACCCAGTTTCTGCACATCTCTCTGTCGAAAATTCTTCAAACTTTCGTCTCGCTTTGAGGGATCTGTAATTCCAAGTCTTGACTCAACGAATATTCTTGGTATCACTGTAACATCCATACTATCTTGAAAACCCCACATTACGGAAATAGCTAGTTCTGCCTCTAGGAAACTGAGAGTTCTGTTTAGAAGACGAAATTTCTTCCTTCTGAACAGTTGCTCCGATTATACAGAAGAATGATCTATCTTTGTATAGAGTACTGCTCTCACATCTGGAGTGGTTCTAGCTCTGCATCCTGGCTTGGCAGAGTTGAGTTGAAAGTGGTTCGATGTATAAACTCTCCCAGGATACCTTCAGAACTTGACCCACTTGCCCTACTCATCTATACTGATTCACTTCCCTACAGGAATGACTTTGGTTTTCGCTCCAAAGAGCTGGCTGTTTGTGGGCCGTGTTGATAATTGTTTACTTCCCTACATATATGTTTCTTTCCATATATATATATATATATATATATATATATATATATATATATATATATATATATATATATATATATATATATATATATATATATATATATATATGTGTATGTGGGAAATACTTAGAAAAAGAGATGGATTTGTATGTAGCATCTATGGATCTGGAGAAGGCATATGATAGAGTTGATAGAGATGCTCTGTGGAAGGTACTAAGAGTATATGGTGTGGGAGGTAATGGTTCTGTAATTTGTTTATGGATGGGGTTGTTAGGGAGATGAATGCAAGAGTTTTGGAGAGAAGGGCAAGTATGCAGTCTGTTCAGGATGAGAGGGCTTGGGAAGTGAGTCAGTTGTTGTTCGCTGATGATACAGCGTTAGTGGCTGATTCGAGTGAGAAGCTGCAGAAGTTGGTGACCGAGTTTGGTTAAGTGTGTGAAAGAAGAAAGCTGAGAGTAAATGTGAATAAAAGCAAGGTTATTAGGTACAGTAGGGTTGAGGGACAAGTAAATTGGGATGTAAGTTTGACTGGAGAAAAACTGGAGGAAGTGAAGTGCTTTAGATGTCTTGGAGTGGATTTGGCAGCGGATGGTACCATGGAAGTAGAAGTGAGTCACGGGATGGGGGAGGGGGCGAAAGTTTTGGGAGCGTTGAAAATAAAAACGTTATCTCGGAGAGTAAAAATGGGTATGTTTGAAGGAATATTGGTTCCAACAATGTTATACGGTTGTGAGGCATGGGCTATAGATACGGTTATGCGGAGGAGGGTGGATGTGATGGAAATGAGATGTTTGAGGACAATAAGTGGTGTGAGGTGGTTTGAAGGAGTAAGTAATGAAAGGGTATGAGAGATGTGTGGTAATAAAAAGATTGTGGTTAAGAAAGCAGAAGAGGGTGTTTTGAAATGGTTTGGTCATATGGAGAGAATGAGCGAGGATAGATTGACAATAAGGATATATGTGTTAGAGGTGGAGGGAACGAGAAGTGGAAGACCAAATTGATGGTGAAAGGATCGAGTGAGAAAGATTTTGAGCGATCGGGGACTAAACATACCGGAGGGTGAAAGGTGTGCAAGGAATAGAGTGAATTGGAACGATGTGGTATACCGGGGTCGACGTGCTGTCAGTGGATTGAACCAGGGCATGTGAAGCGTCTGGGGTAAACCATGGAAAGTTTTGTTGGGCCTGGATGTGGAAAAGGAGCTGTGGTTTCGGTGCATTACACATGACGGCTAGAGACTGAGTGTGAACGAATGCGGCTTTTGTTGTCTGTTCCTAGCGCTACCTCGCGCGCACGCGGGGGGAAGAGGGTGCCATATCATGTGTGACGGGGTGGAGGCGGAAATGGACGAAGGCAGCAAGTATGAATATGTACATGTGTATATATGTTTGTGTCTGTGTATGTATGTGTATGTATATGTTGAAATGTATAGGTATGTATATGTGCGTGTGTGGGAGTTTATGTATTTACATGTGTATGTGGGTGAGCTGGGCCATTCTTTCGTCTGTTTCATTGCGCTACCTCGCTAACGCGAGAGACAGCGACAAAGTATAATAGATAGATAAATAGTATATTTATATGTATGTATATGTATGTATGTATAGATAGATAGATAGACAGATAAAGGGAGAGAGAGAGAGAGAGAGAGAGAGAGAGAGAGAGAGAGAGAGAGAGAGAGAGAGAGAGAGAGAGAGAGAGAGAGAGAGAGAGAGAGAGAGAGGCATTGTGTTGCGTGCGTCTATGTGCACTATGTGCAGGGCAACAGAGTAGTAAGTGGTCGGTACATTCTTTATGGTAGTTGCATTGATGAAGGTCTGGGATATTCTGAAATGGTGTTTGTAGCGCTGTAGTGAAGGATGAAGAGCAGAAAGTAATCGGGGGAGATTGACTCGTGTTTGTCTAGGAAGTATGGTTTCTGATGTGTGTATGTCTGGTGGACTGGAGTTTGGTACTGAGTTGGGAGGTCGGGTGTTTAGTGCATATCGGGTCATTACGGTGTGTATTTGATTTGTCAGTGTTGTATATGTTGGGATGATGGGATTTGTGAGTAGAAGTTACTAAAGTGAGAGGCAGGGGAAACATTTATGTATCTACTTGCGGGTAGTTATAGAGTGGTGTGGGTGCGAGGGATCTAGTGCTGCTGTAGATAACTGAGTGTCCAGCATGATCAAGTGGGACAGTGCTGGCAGGATCTTTGTTTCACTACGAAGGTGTTACGTGTATGTGGTTGCTAAGCAACGGGAGATTATTCTGAGTGCATTATTTCGTGAGGTTTGCAGCTTCGTCATATAACGAATCTATATCCCCGACCTGTATAACGTATGTATGTTGCTCATCCGTGTGAGGAACCTGTATTCCTTACACACAGTTTAGTTTGCTGTATGGGTTATAAGGCAGCATTTTACCCTTGCCAGCCACACGCTGCCACGTTTTGTATACTGGCCGCTGACAGCCCACTAAATCATGTTATATTTAATGAACTCCCAGGCCTAAACCTTGCTCAAGAGCCCAGCCCGAGCTACTGACGGTAACCACATGGTGTGCCCAAGATCTTGGGAGGGAGGGAGGTGAGGGCTGACTCGGGGTAATGAGGGTAACAGAGGGCTGAAGACTGAGGGGAGGAGAGTTTGAGGCTGAAACAGGGCTGAGAGCCACGGGATGAAGGGAGGGGTGAGGGCTGACTCTGGAGGACAAGGGCTGACAGATGGCTGAGGACTTAGAGTAGAGTTTAGGGGCTGACACAGGGCTGACATAGGGCTGAGGGCAGGGGGAAGAAGTGTGAATTGAAGACTGACAGAGGGCTGAGGACCAGGGTAAAACGGGTAGAGTGAGAGCTGGTACAGAACTGAAGACTGAGGGAGAAAAGGATGAGGGCTGACGGAGGGTTAAGGGCCAGGAGAGGAGAAAGTGAGAGCTGACATGGGCTGAGGGACGGAGTAGGGAGGGCTGAGGGTTGACATGGGACTGAGGGACGGGGAAGGGAGGGTTGAGGGCTGACATGGGGCTGAGGGACTGGGTAGGGAGGGCTGAGGGCTGACATGGGGTTGAGGAACAAGGAAGGGAGGACTGAGGGCTGACATGGGGTTGAGGGACGAGGTATCGAGGGTTGAGGGCTGGCATGGGGCTGAGAGACTAGGGAGGGGGGATTGGAGGCTGACATGGGGTTAAGCAACAGGGAAGGGAGGGCTGAAGGCTGAGGGCTGACATAGGGTTGAGCAACAGGGAAGGGAGGGCTGAGGGCTGATATGGGGTTGAGCAACAGGGAAGGGAGGGCTGAGGGCTGAGGGCTGACCTGGGGTTGAGTAACGGGGTAGGGAGGGTTGAGGGTTCACATGGACTGCGGGACGGGGTAGAGAAGGCTGAGGGCTGATATGGGACTGAGGGACGGGAAAGGGAGGGTTGAGGGCTGATATGGGACTGAGTAACGGAGTAGGGAGGGCTGAGGGCTGACATTGGTTGAGGGACGGGGAAGGGAGGGCTGAGGACTGACATGGGGTTGAGGGACGATGTAGGGAGGGTTGAGGGCTGGCATGGGGCTGAGAGACTAGGTAGGGAGGATTGAGGGCTGACATGGGGTTGAGGAACAGGGAAGGGAGGGCTGAGGGCTGAGGGCTGACATGAGGTTGAGTAACGAGGTAGGGAGGGTTGAGGGCTCACATGGGCTGCGGGACGGGGTAGAGAAGGCTGAGGGCTGATATGGGACTGAGGGACGTGGATGGGAGGGTTGAGGACTGACATGGGGCTGAGGGACGGGGTAAGGAGGGTTGCGGGCTGACATGGGTTGAGGACTGGAGTAGAGAGGGCTGAGGGCTGACATGAGGCTGAGGGACGATGAAAGAAGGGCTGAGGGCTGACAAGGGGCTGAGGGCCATGGGAACGACTATTAACGGTGGGAACCACTATTAACGGGAGACCCGGTGAACGAGGTCGTCTGTTGTCAAGGCCTAAAACAGCGGTGGAAACAGGATAGTAAAACAGAGGGCAACTCCCCTCCCACCTCTCCCTCTGGCTCAACTGCTGGGAGGAAAAAGCCGAGGAAAAGAAGAGAAACATGTAGCACGAACGGGGCATACTGTCATGAAAGCTGTGTAGGAATGCGAGGAGTAGGGGAGAACTCCTTACCAGTGTCACAACAGCTGCTCAAGGGCAAGATTCTGAGGGAGAAAGACAGTGATATACTGGGTTATCTACAGATGACGTACATCAACGAAAAATCTGTTTTACCTTGATCTTTAGGTGTTAATGGCGTTTTTCATTTAATACGGCGAGAGGTAATTTATTGCGATGTTCTACCATTATACACATTGTACAAGTGAAAAAAGAAAAAGTTTCCTTTCATCTTATTCCGTTTTTTCTTTTCACTGAATTTCTGGGTAAAGCAAAAAAAATCTGTATTCTTTGCAGTCAAAATCATTTAGCATTTTGAAGACCTCTGTCAGATCATAATGAAGTCTGTGCCTTTGAGAGAGAATAATACTAGGTCTTGGATCTGTCCTCATAAAGCTTATATCTGAGTTTGGTTGCTCACCTGAATGTGTTTCATCTTTGATCAAGTTGGTTGACCATGAGTGTATTGCACACGAGGTCTGCCCAGGCCGTTATATAGAGTGAGTACCGCATCCTTTTCTTTGGAGTTTATATTTCTGGCCATGAAAGCCAGCAGCTTGTTGCCTCTATTGTCTACTGCTAGCCATTATTTACCATATCTAATGTTATTACTGATATTCATTTCCAAGTTTCTAATTATGGTCTGGCAGGCATTTTGCAGTCGTGATATATATTTTTGGAACCAAACTGCTTTACTTTGCATCTCTCTACGTTGATATTCCTTTGTCTCTCTGCTAAACCAGTTTGCCTATGTCCTTCTGAACCTTCAGGCAGCCTTCATTTCACTGGGTTATATTTCTTAATTTCGTGTCGTCGGCAGATTGTGAGATTCTGCTGGTGAGTCCTGCCTCCAGGCTGATGCTGTTGAATAATGAATAACACGGGTCCCAGGACAGAGCCTTGTGACACTCCACGTGAAGCTATCCCATTTGATACCAATTTTTGTTTCCTTGTCTGGGAGCCAGTCCTTTATCCACACGCAGATTCGTTCTCCTCGACTGTGACCTTTAATTCTACTGAACTTAAGAATCTTTTATGAGGTCCTTCATTGAAGGCTTTAAAAATCCTATGTATAAAATATCATTGTGTATTTTGGAGTCTTATTCATTGTATATGTAGCTGAAGAATTCAATCACCTTCGTTTAACATGATCTTTTATTACGAGGAACATGTTGATGGTCTCAGTCTATTTATTTCTGAAAAGTTGACGACTTTGTCTCTATTGTTTGCACCAATTTTCCTAAAACTAAAGTGAGACTGATGGGACATTTTATCTCATTTTTCTTCTTATTAACTGGTGTTTCAGGCTGACACAAGGCTGAGAGCTTGGGTAGAGAGGGAGGGAGGGGTGAGGGCTGACACAGCGCTGTAGGTTGGACGAGGAAGGGAGGGAGGGAGGACGGGGTGAGGGCTGACACAGAGCTGTAGGTTGGACGAGGAAGGGAGGGAGGGAGGGAGGGGTGAGGGCTACACACGTACAATCAAGACAACAGTGGGATGTACCGGGAGGTCGGGATAGTACAACCCTTTCTTCTTCCACCCTCACCCAAACCCCCACCACCCCACCCCATCCCACCTTACCACCCACCCACCCTCCCTCTAACCCTTTGACCCACCTCGCCACCCTGGCCTCTACTTTTACCTGGCAATCATCATCACGAGCCGGTAGACGCCATGGGTCCTCGAGGCCACCCACACCTGAACTGCACGAGAACTTCATGAGGGAAACAAGACAATATCTCATCAAACACGACTGAAGCTGCAGTATAGTGAGGGAGGAGGACCTGGGAACCAACGTGGTCGCTTGGCGAGCACAAACAGAGATCCCTGGTAGGCCCGCTTGTACAGAGCGTCGAGGGGCATAATAATGGGCATTATATGCGGGAGGCGAGGGCCGTGGTAGGCCTGCCGTCCGCACCCAGGCCGCCCACACACTACACCAAACAAGCGGACAAAAAATCGTCTCGCCACCTGACGCGACCAGCAGGCCTCTCCCTGGCTCACACAGTCTGTTCCCAAGACCATGCTTTCATGTCATCTGCAGCTTAGCTAGCTCTCTCTCTCTCTCTCTCTCTCTCTCTCTCTCATCGTCTTTACTGGTCTAAGTCTCTCTTTTGTTTCCTGGACAATGTTGATTCTATGTTCTTTAAGCATTTGTAGTTCTATGGAACTCATCTTCCATGTCATTTCTTCTTAACCAGCGATTGTCTCTCACGTCTTCCCTTACGCCGTAACGGACTGTGTCAACCATAACTGCATTTCAAGCACCTTAACGTTAAACCAGACACTCACTCAACTATCAACAAGTTACGTAATCCTGCTGTTTATCCAAACTTACCTCTTACTTATAACCGCATATAAGACCACCTCTACGGTTAACATGGGGGTGATGTAGACAAGAGAGAAATAAGGAAAAGAAAAGTGTTAACCAACCAACCACTTGATTATATTATATGATATTTCTACCTCCAGAGATCACGGAGGAAGGTAACTACCCACGTGCCTCCTGCCTGTTGTGAGGGCCTCCATGAGGGACGGGGAGGGGGAGGCGCTGGAAATGTTCTCCTCTTGTATTATTTATGTCTAAAAGTGGTAGAAGTGGAAAACGAGGAAAAAATATATCTGGAACGTTTAGTCTATTCTTGACGCTTCCTTGATGAGCTGGGAAAGGCAAGGTGATATCAAAGAATAATAATTAATGAAGCTAGAATAGCCACTTGTGTGTGTGTTGAAAAATTCATACTAAGTCACCTTCACGTACCAAGGGGCGTCACCTCAACACGCTTGGCCATTCTCCTGGACACGTGAGAGACGGCAGGCTGGCAACAAACCCGAGCATGTGATCTGCTGTCAGGACGCATATGTATATACATGACTTGTGGGGGATTATGAGAAAAGAAGTCTTACTGAGGGTAAAGGAGGTAATGATAATGGGGTAGGACAGCACAGCTGCTGTCTCTCATGGCAGAGTTCATGAATTCCACAGTTCATGAATACAAGAGCGGTAAGGTTTTAGGTATATCCCTGTATACGGGAACTCACGGGAACTCAGCTAGTTCAACAGCTCGGAGTCTGTGTCTCGACTTGTGGACCACTAACAGCCTCATGTTACTCAGTTTAAGTTGTAGTTCCTTTAAAAGGAACTTAGAAACTGTATTTCCCACTTGTCATACATCTGGCAGGGTACAGTGACGATGATGAAAGTCATGTTGATGATGAAGGTCATGTTGATGATGAAGGTCATGTTGATGATGAAGGTCATGTTGATGATGAAGGTCATGTTGATGATGAAGGTCATGTTGATGATGAAGGTCTGCTTCATGATCGTGGTAACAGTGATGACGATTGTAACAATGATGGTCAAGGTCAGGTTGAGACGCTTGTAGTAACAGTGATAACGATTGTGACAATGATGGCCAAAGTCAGGTTGTGACGCTTGTAGTAATAGTGATTGTAGATTTTAGTTGTGACGATGTGTTCAAGGTCAGGTTGTGACGCTCGTAGTAACAGTGACGTTGGTCGTGACGATAATGTTTCAAGGTCAGCCTCTGTAGCGCGCTTAGTAACTGTGATTTTAGTTGTAACGAGGATGTTCAAGGTCAGGTTGTGACGCTCGTAGTAACAGTGATGCTAATTGTAACGAGGATGTTCAAGGTCAGGTTGTGACGCTCGTAGTAACAGTGACGTTAATTGTGACGAGGATGTTCAAGGTCAGGTTGTGACGCTCGTAATAACAGTGACGTTAATTGTGACGAGGATGTTCAAGGTCAGGTTGTGACGCTCGTAGTAACAGTGACGTTAATTGTGACGAGGATGTTCAAGGTCAGGGTAAATAATCAAAATCTTTGATATGAATTCGAAGCGTCCATCAACCCCTACCACGTACACTCACATGGCCGAGCCCAGCTGGTCTCTAGTTCTGCTATCTATCGCTATAAAACTTTGATCTGTTTAAACTCCTCCAGTAGAAACTGAATGCCTTCTAGAGAGTCCAAACCTCTCCAAAAGAATTCAAACCCCTTCAAAAGGTTCGGTTCTAACCTCTCCTAAAAAATCAAAACCACTTTAGAAAAAATCAAAACCCATCCTAACAATAATCAAACCTCTTGAAAAGACATTGAAACCTCTCCAAAAGAATGTAAAACCTTCCAAAGAAATCCAAACCTATAGAAAAGAATCCAAACTCTTCAAAGAAAAAATGAATCTCTATAAAAGAATCTCTGAAATAAGAGAATCCAATCCTCCCAAAAGAATTCAGACCTCTCCAATCCTCCCATAGGAATTCAGACCTCTCCAAAAGAATCCAAACCCATTAAAAAATTTAGAATCCAGTGTCCTCTAAAAGAATTCAAACCTCTCCATATGCATGTAAATTCCTCTAAGGAATCAAAACCCTCCAAAACTATCTAGACTTCTCCAAAAGCATACATATATACATATGTTTCACTAGATAAGTGTTCTGCCTTCATTTAATTTAGCAAGTCCCAAAATATTTAACCAATTTCTTTCCTCAAACCTGTATTCTTAAGACGTAACCACGTTTGAAGTGACGTATTTCCCTCAGCCAACCGGTCATATCCAACAGCCATAAGTTTAGAAATAAGATGTTTATTATCTTTCCAATTTAATTTTATTTCCTATACTTAATCGCCGTCTCCCGCATCAGCGAGGTAGCGCAAGGAAACAGATGAGGAATGGCCAAACCAAAGACATACACATGTATATGCATAAACTCCCATACACACACATATACACACATATGAATTTCAACGTATACATACATATACATACACAGATAATATACATATATACACATGTACATATTCAGAAGTGTAGTGCATTTTCAGAAGTGGTAGAGGGTGTGTGGATCAGATGTTTGCTTTGAAGAATGTATGTGAGAAGTACCTAGAAAAGCAAATGGATTTGTATGTAGCATTTATGGATCTGGAGAAGGCATATGATAGAGATGACAGAGATGCTCTGTGGAAGGTATTAAGAATATATGGTGTGTGAGGCAAGTTGTTAAAAGCAGTGAAAAGTTTTTATCGAGGATATAAGGCATGTGTACGTGTAGGAAGAGAGGAAAGTGATTGGCTCTCAGTGAATGTTGGTTTGCGGCAGGGGTGTGTGATGTCTCCGTGGTTGTTTAATTTGTTTATGGATGGGGTTGTTAGGGAGGTGAATGCAAGAGTTCTGGAAAGAGGGGCAAGTATGCAGTCTGTTCTGGATGAGAGAGCTTGGGAAGTGCGTCAGTTGTTGTTCGATGATGATACAGCGCTGGTGGCTGATTCGGGTGAGAGTGCAGAAACTGGTGACTGAGTTTGGTAAAGTGTGTGAAAGAAGAAAGCTGAGAGTAAATGTGAATAAGAGCTAGTTTATCAGGTACAGTAGGGTTGAGGGACAAGTTAATTGAGAGGTAAGTTTGAATGGAGAAAAACTGGAGGAAGTGAAGTGTTTCAGATATCTGGGAGTGAATTTGGCAGCGGATAGAACAAAGGAAGCGGAAGTGAAACATAGGGTGGGGAGGGGGCAAAAATTCTGAGAGCGTTGAAGAATGTGGAAGTCTAGAACATTATCTCGGAAAGCAAAATGGGTATGTTTGAAGGAATAGTGGTTCCAACAATATTATATGGGTGCGAGGCGTGGGCTATAGATAGAGCTGTGCGGAGGTGGGTGGATGTGCTGGAAATGAGATGTTTGAGGACAATATGTGGTGTGAGGTGATTTGATCGAGTAAGCAGTGAAAGGGTAAGAGAGATGTGTGGTAATTAAAAGAGTGTGGTTGAGAGAGCAGAAGAGGGTGTTTTGAAATGGTTTGGTCACATGGAGAGAATAAGTGAGGAAAGATTGACAAAGAGGATATATGTGTCAGAGGTGGAGGGAACGAGGAGAGAGGGAGACCAGATAGGAGGTGAAAAGATGAAGTGAAAAAGATTTTGAGTGATCGGGGCCTGAACATGCAGAAAGGTGAAAGGCGTGCAAGGAATAAAGTGAATTGTAACGATGTGGTATACCTGGGTCGACGTGCTATCAATGGATTGAACCAGGGCATGTGAAGCGTCTGGGGTAAACCATGGAAATTTCTGTGGGGCCTGGATGTGGAAAGGGAGCTATGGTATCGGTGCATTATACAGAACAGCTAGAGACTGAGTGTGAACGAATGTGGCCTTTGTTGTCTTTTCCTAGCGCTACCTCGCGCACATGCGGGGGTAGGGGGCTGTCATTTTGTGTGTGGCGGGGTGGCGATGGGAATGAATAAAGGCAGACAGTATGAATTATGTACATATATATATATATATATATATATATATATATATATATTTTTTTTTTTTTTTTCAAACTATTCGCCATTTCCCGCGTTAGCGAGGTAGCGTTAAGAACAGAGAATTGGGCCACTGAGGGAATATCCTCACCTGGCCCCCTTCTCTGTTCCTTCTTTTGGAAAATTAAAAAAAATTGAGAGGGGAGGATTTCCAGCCCCCCGCTCCCTCCCCTTTTAGTCGCCTTCTACGACACGCAGGGAATACGTGGGAAGTATTCTTTCTCCCCTATCCCCAGGGATATATATATATATATATATATATATATATATATATATATATATATATATATATATATATATATATATATATATATATATATATATATATATATATATACATATATATATATATATATATATATATATATATATTATTTTACATTTATTATACTTTGTCGCCGTCTCCCGCGTTTGCGAGGTAGCGCAAGGAAACAGACGAAAGAAATGGCCCAACCCCCACCCCATACACATGTATATACATACGTCCACACACGCAAATATACATACCTACACAGCTTTCCATGGTTTACCCCAGACGCTTCACATGCCTTGATTCAATCCACTGACAGCACGTCAACCCCGGTATACCACATCGCTCCATTTCACTCTATTCCTTGCCCTCCTTTCACCTTCCTGCATGTTCAGGCCCCGATCACACAAAATCTTTTTCACTCCATCTTTCCACCTCCAATTTGGTCTCCCTTTTCTCCTCGTTCCCTCCACCTCCGACACATATATCCTCTTGGTCAATCTTTCCTCACTCATTCTCTCCATGTGCCCAAACCACTTCAAAACACCCTCTTCTGCTCTCTCAACCACGCTCATTTTATTTCCACACATCTCTCTTACCCTTACGTTACTCACTCGATCAAACCACCTCACACCACACATTGTCCTCAAACATCTCATTTCCAGCACATCCATCCTCCTGCGCACAACTCTATCCATAGCCCACGCCTCGCAACCATACAACATTGTTGGAACCACTATTCCTTCAAACATACCCATTTTTGCTTTCCGAGATAATGTTCTCGACTTCCACACATTCTTCAAGGCCCCCAGAATTTTCGCCCCCTCCCCCACCCTATGATCCACTTCCGATTCCATGGTTCCATCCGCTGCCAGATCCACTCCCAGATATCTAAAACACTTCACTTCCTCCAGTTTTTCTCCATTCAAACTCACCTCCCAATTGACTTGACCCTCAACCCTACTGTACCTAATAACCTTGCTCTTATTCACATTTACTCTTAACTTTCTTCTTCCACACACTTTACCAAACTCAGTCACCAGCTTCTGCAGTTTCTCACATGAATCAGCCACCACGCTGTATCATCAGCGAACAACAACTGACTCACTTCCCAAGCTCTCTCATCCCCAACAGACTTCATACTTGCCCCTCTTTCCAAAACTCTTGCATTTACCTCCCTAACAACCCCATCCATAAACAAATTAAACAACCATGGAGACATCACACACCCCTGCCGCAAACCTACATTCACTGAGAACCAATCACTTTCCTCTCTTCCTACACGTACACATGCCTTACATCCTTGATAAAAACTTTTCACTGCTTCAAACAACTTTCCTCCCACACCATAATTTTTAAATACCATCCCAAGAAATCTCCCCCCAAAATCTTCCATATCCCTTCTCCAAATCCATAAAGCTACAAACAAACCCCATTTGCTTTTTAATTATTTCTCAAAATACATTCTTCAAAAGCAAACACCTGATCCCAACATCCTCTACCACTTCAGAAACCACACTTGCTCTTTCCCCAATCTGATGCTCTAGTACATGCCTTCACCCACACAATCAATACTCCCATATAATTTACCAGGAATACTACTCAACAAACATATACCTCTGTAATTTGAGCACTCACTCTATCGCCCTTTTGCCTTCGACAATGGCACTATGCACGCAGTCCGCCAACCCTCAGGCACCTCACCATGATTTCATACATACATTAAATAACCTTACAACCATCAACAGTACAGTCACCACACCACTTTTTAAATACATTCCACTGCAGTAACCATCCAAACCTGCAGCCTTGCCGTCTTTCCATCTCCGCAAAGCGTTTCACTACGACTCTTACTTCTGTTTACCAAATCCTTTTCCCTAACCCTCTCACTTTGGCACACCACCTCCGACCAAAACACCTATATCTGCCCACTCTATCATCACAAACACATTCAACAAACCTTCAAAATACTCACTCCATCTCCCTTCTCACATCAACACTTACTTGTTATCTCCTCCCCCACTTGCGCCCTTCACCGAATTTCCACATTGCTCCCTTGTCTTACGCACTTTTATAACCTCCTTCCAGAACATCCTTATTTTATTACTCCTAAAATTTGACGATACATATATCTATATAATATAGTATAAAAAATATATATAAATATCTAATATATATATATATAATATATATATATAAATATATATATATACATATATGAATACATATAAATATATATATATATAATATATACATAGGGGTGAGGGTCAATCAATTGGGAGGGAGTTATAGAATGGAGAAAAAACTGTTGGAAGTGAAAGTGCTTTTAGATATCTGGGAGTGGATCTGTCAGCGATGGAACCATGGAAGCGGAATTGGATCATAGGGTGTGGAGGGGGGCGAAAATTTTGGAGCCTTGAAAAAATGTGGAAGTCGAGAACAATATCACGGAAAGCAAAAATTGGTAGTTTTGAGGGTATAGGGTTCCAACAATGCTGTATGGTTCGAGGCGTTGGGCTATGGATAGAGATGTTCGCAGGATTATGTAAATGAGGCTGGATAATGAGAAGTTTGAGGACAATGTGTGGTGTGAGGTGGTTTGATCGAGTAAGTAACGTAAGGGTAAGAGAGATGTGTGGAAATAAAAAGAGCGTGGTTGAGAGAGCAGAAGAGGGTGTTTTGAAATGGTTTGGGCACATGGAGAGAATGAGTGAGGAGAGATTGACCAAGAGGATATATGTGTCGGAGGTGGAGGGAACGAGGAGAAGAGGGAGACCAAATTGGAGGTGGAAAGATGGAGTGAAAAAGATTTTGTGTGATCGGGGCCTGAACATGCAGGAGGGTGAAAGGAGGGCAAGAAATAGAGTGAATTGGAGTCATGTGGTATACAGGGGTTGACGTGCTGTCAGTGGATTGAAGCAAGGCATGTGAAGCGTCTGGGGTAAACCATGGAAAGCTGTGTAGGTATGTATATTTGCGTGTGTGGACGTGTGTATGTACATGTGTATGGGGGGGGGGGGGGGGTTGGGCCATTTCTTTCGTCTGTTTCCTTGCGCTACCTCGCCAACGCGGAGACAGCGGGACAAAGAATAAAAAAAAAAAAAAAATATAAATATATAATATATATATATATATATATATAATATATATATATAGTATAATTATAAAATAAATATATATTAAAAATATAAATTATATAATATATAAAAAACAGATATATAATATATATATATATATATATAAATATATAAAATATATTGTATATATAGTATATTATATATATATTATTATTTTTTTTTTTTGCTTTGTCCGCTGTCTCCCCGTTTGCGAGGTAGCGACAGGGAAACAACGAAAGAAAAAGGGCCCAACCCACCCCCATACACATGTATAAAACATACGTCCACACACGCAAATATACATACCTACACAGCTTCCCCATGGTTTACCCCAGACTATCTTATTTACAATACTCTTAACTTTCTTCTTTCAACACACTTTACCAACCTTCAGTCACCAGCTTCGCAGTTTCCTCACAGGAATCAGCCACCATGCGCTGTATCATCAGTCGAACAACAACTGACCTTATACTCCCAAGCTCACTCATCACCCAACAGACTTCATTTTTGCCCCTCTTTTTCCAAAACTGTTGCAATTTCACCTCCCTAACACCCCATCCATAAACAAAATAAACAACCAAGGAGACATCACACACCCCTGCCACGCACTACCTACATTCACTGAGAACCAATCACTTTCCTTCTCTTCCTACACGTACACATGCCTACATCCTCGATAAAAACCTTTTTTTTTTATTTCACTGTCTTCCAACACTGCCACCCAACACCAATATATTCTTAAATACCTTCCATCTCTATCAACTCAAACATATGCCCTCTCCAGAACCATAGATGCTACATAACAAATTCATGTTATATAATATATATAAATATGTGTAATATATAATATATATATATATAAATATTATATATAATATATATATATATAAATATATATATAAATATATATATATATATAACATGGTTGTTTAATTTGTTATGGATGGGGTTGTTAGGGAGGTAAATGCAAGAGTCTTGGAAAGAGGGGCAAGTATGAAGTCTGTTGGGGATGAGAGAGCTTGGGAAGTGAGTCAGTTGTTGTTCGCTGATGATACAGCGCTGGTGGCTGATTCATGTGAGAAACTGCAGAAGCTGGTGACTGAGTTTGGTAAAGTGTGTGGAAGAAGAAAGTTAAGAGTAAATGTGAATAAGAGCAAGGTTATTAGGTACAGTAGGGTTGAGGGTCAAGTCAATTGGGAGGTGAGTTTGAATGGAGAAAAACTGGAGGAAGTGAAGTGTTTTAGATATCTGGGAGTGGATCTGGCAGCGGATGGAACCATGGAAGCGGAAGTGGATCATAGGGTGGGGGAGGGGGCGAAAATTCTGGGAGCCTTGAAGAATGTGTGGAAGTCGAGAACATTATCTCGGAAAGCAAAAATGGGTATGTTTGAAGGAATAGTGGTTCCAACAATGTTGTATGGTTGCGAGGCGTGGGCTATGGATAGAGTTGTGCGCAGGAGGATGGATGTGCTGGAAATGAGATGTTTGAGGACAATGTGTGGTGTGAGGTGGTTTGATCGAGTGAGTAACGTAAGGGTAAGAGAGATGTGTGGAAATAAAAAGAGCGTAGTTGAGAGAGCAGAAGAGGGTGTTTTGAAGTGGTTTGGACACATGGAGAGGATGAGTGAGGAAAGATTGACCAAGAGAATATATGTGTCGGAGGTGGAGGGAGCAAGGAGAAGAGGGAGACCAAATTGGAGGTGGAAAGATGGAGTGAAAAAGATTTTGTGTGATCGGGGCCTGAACATGCAGGAGGGTGAAAGGAGGGCAAGGAATAGAGTGAATTGGAGCGATGTGGTATACCGGGGTTGACGTGCTGTCAGTGGATTGAATCAAGGGCATGTGAAGCGTCTGGGGTAAACCATGGAAAGCTGTGTAGGTATGTATATTTGCGTGTGTGGACGTATGTATATACATGTGTATGGGGGGGGTTGGGCCATTTCTTTCGTCTGTTTCCTTGCGCTACCTCGCAAACGCGGGAGACAGCGACAAAGTATAAAAAAAAAAAAAAAAAAAAAAAAAAATATATATATATATATATATATATATATATATATATATATATATATATATATATATATATATGTGTGTGTGTGTGTGTGTGTGTGTGTGTGTGTGTGTGTATGTGTGTGTGTATTACGCATCTACCATCACTGTAAGGTCATGTAATGAGTGGACTAGTGAGAGGCTTACATGCATACGTTTACGATATCACACTCAGTAAGGTCAAGAATATCCCCACCACTTTATGCCGGGGAAATTATCATGATGATACAAGCAGGTAATAGCAGCGATTGGCGCTGCCTTCCCAGGGCAGGACCAACACCACCATCCTTCTCTATCTCCTTCACCCACCACCCCCCCCCCTCTCCCCCTTCTCCTCCTCCCCCAACATCCTTACAACCCTTTGGTTCCGAGACTGATCCCCGGGGCGTGTCTGATGAAGGGAAGCCCCACGGGTTAGGGTCAGTAGGACAGTAGGCCTAGAGTTATGCATCTCCCGCTTCCTGCCTGGTGGCGCGCGGTGGGCCGGACCCAACTGCACCTCACCATCACTCACTCCTCGTGCCTTACGGTACACTCCAACGTCACCACTTTCTAACCCCCTTACAAAATCCATCTTACCCGTAACCCTTTCAGTAGGGCTACAACATGCCTCCTGGGGTCCGTGGTGGCGGCTGCGGCCGCCGTAAGGTAGGCCTTCCACAGGTGTCGGTCACTGGGACAGTAGGCCCAAAGTGCAGCCCATACTGCTGCCCGCAGGCCAGGCTGGCTAACTGCATCTCTTACGGGGCATTTCTGGCCGGAGACCCGTTACCACCACAGACCAAACATACCCACCCACCCACCATGCAGTCCCGTTCTCCCGCCTTCCTCCATAACAGTGACAGTGTTACATAATAGTGACCAAACATAACCCACATAACAAGAGAAGTTATCACACGAAGAATAATGGATAACCTAAGTCAAGAAGACGATAAAACTGTCTTGGTTATCCATACAGCCCCACACTACTGATGTAGTAAAGGAAAAGTTTATGAATAACAACTTGAAAGTAAATGTATGAATAACGTACATCAAATCTTCCCAATGAATAACATACATCAAATCTTCCCAATGAATAACATACATCATATCTTACTGATGAATAACATACATCACATCTTACTAATGAATAACATATATAATATCTTAATAATGAATAACATACATCACATCTTACTTACGAATAACATACATCACATCTTACTAATGAATAACATATATAATATCTTAATAATGAATAACATACATCACATCTTACTTATGAATAACATACATGATATCTTAGTAATGAATAACATACATCGTACCGAGCTGATAACAACAAGAACTATACCCTATAAATAAATAACATACACCATAACTTACTAATGAATAACACACTAAACCTTGCCAATAAAAAATATACACTATAACTCACTAGAGAATGACATACACTATACCTTGCTGATGAATAACCTTCCTTCTTCCTGATATAGTGGAATCATGACTCAAACATTTGTAAACACAACACAAATTTTTTGAAAACATCAGCAGAATTCCACCCAACAAGGACACAATGGCAGGACCACGTCCTTGTCTGGAGTGCATATAGGCCTAAGCGTATGTAGGCCTAAATGCAGTCTAGGCCTACGTAGGTAATAAATTACAAGTTACATAATAGTCTCTGGCAGCCCCAGTCTCCCCTCCCACGAACTTTTATTACACCTTGGATTAAATTCCACCAAGGAACCTTATGCACCGTTACCGCCTGTCTTATGTTTTTTAAAGCGATTCCATACCATATCACTTAATTCTCTATCCTGCTCGAGTGGTCAGCTATTTCGATCAATGCGAAAGCTCGTCGTCTTGTATGTCAGTCTATAGAAAAGCATTTTATATATATATATATATATATATATATATATATATATATATATATATATATATATATATATATATATATATATATATATATATATATATACGCATTTCTTTTTTCTTTTCCAGAGCATATTCACTTTTTCCCGCATTGGCGAGGCAGCGCCAGAAATATCCATTCTCCAGCTGTCATGTGTAATGCACCGAAACCACAGCTCCCTGTCCACAACCATGCCCAACAGACCTTTCCATGGTTTACCTGGTTCAGTCCACTGAAGGCATGTTGACTCTAGTATATCAAATCGTTATGATTCCTTATAACCCGTGCATGCCTTTCACCCTCCTGCATGTACAGACCCCGATCACTCAAAATCTTTTTCATTCCATCCTTCCAACTCCTGTTAGTTCTCCCTGTTTTCCTCGTCCCTTCCCTTTCTGACACACATATCCTCTTTGTCAACCTCTCCTTACTCACCCTCTTCACATATCGAAACCATGTCAACACACCCTATTCAGCTTCACCAAACACATCCTCTTAATTACCTTACATCTCTCTTACCCTTTTATCACTTACTCATCAAACCACCTCACACCACATATTGTCCTCAAACATTTCATTTCCAACACATGGACCCTCCTCCGCACAACTTTATAACCCATGTCTCGCATCCATACAACATTGTTGGGGCTATTATGCCTTCAAACACACGCATTTCAGTCCTTCCACATAACGATCTCTAACCTAACCTAGCCTAACCTAACCTAACCTAACCTAACCTAACTCGTCGATGTTCCCAGAACCCTGCCCCTCACTTACTCTATAACTCACTTCAGCTTCCATGGTTCCATTCGCATTCATGTTCACTATAAGGTATCTGAAACACTTCACTTTAAAATCACACCCCAAACAACCTGTTCCTCTGCCATGCTAATCCAATAATCCACAATCTGTTTTGCTGATGATATGTTGTTCCTCCCCTCATGCAAACGATATCTATCTCTGGGTCAACAGGTGCCAGGCATATGGAGCTAGGCTTTATAATCGTCTATGATAAAATCAAAATTATGTTTATGTGGGAACTGATGGTAAGATTGTGGTATGGTAAGTGTTCTAAGATTATGTATGGGAAGTGTTCTAACACTGTATATGGGAAGTATTCTAAGATTATGTATGAGAAGTGTTCTAAAATTGTGTATGGGAAGTGTTCTAACAATGTGTATGAGAAGTGTTCTAAGATTATGTATGAGAAGTGTTCTAAGATTATGTATGAGAAGTGTTCTAAGATTATGTATGAGAAGTGTTCTAAGATTATGTATGAGAAGTGTTCTAAGATTATGTATGAGAAGTGTTCTAAGATTATGTATGAGAAGTGTTCTAAGATTATGTATGAGAAGTGTTCTAAGATTATGTATGAGAAGTGTTCTAAGATTATGTATGAGAAGTGTTCTAAGATTATGTATGAGA
Organism: Panulirus ornatus; assembly: GCF_036320965.1. NCBI lineage: Eukaryota > Metazoa > Arthropoda > Malacostraca > Decapoda > Palinuridae > Panulirus > Panulirus ornatus. Next base: position 2,433,963 of record NC_092224.1, on the reverse strand, counting down.
AGTGTTCTAAGATTATGTATGAGAAGTGTTCTAACATTGTGTATGGGAAGTGTTTTAACATTATGTACGAGATGTGTTCCAAGATTGTGTATGGGAAGTGTTCTAACAATGTGTATGGGAAGCGTTCTAACAATGTGTATGGGAAGTGTTCTAAGATTGTGTATGGTAAGTATTCTAACATTGTGTATGGGAAGTGTTCTAAGATTGTGTATGGTAAGTATTCTAACATTGTGTATGGGAAGTGTTCTAACATTGTGTATGGGAAGTGTTCTAACATTGTGTATGGGAAGTGTTCTAACATTGTGTATGGTAAGTGTTCTAACAATGTGTATGGGAAGTGTTCTAAGATTGTGTATGGTAAGTATTCTAACATTGTGTATGGGAAGTGTTCTAAGATTGTGTATGGTAAGTATTCTAACATTGTGTATGGGAAGTGTTCTAACATTGTGTATGGGAAGTGTTCTAACATTGTGTATGGGAAGTGTTCTAACATTGTGTATGGTAAGTGTTCTAACAATGTGTATGGGAAGTGTTCTAAGATTGTGTATGGTAAGTATTCTAACATTGTGTATGGGAAGTGTTCTAAGATTATGTATGGGAAGTGTTCTAAGATTGTGTATGGGAAGTGTTCTTGTATATGGGAAATGTTCTAAGATTATGTATGAGAAGTGTTCTAAGATTGTGTATGGGAAGTGTTCTAAGATTGTGTATGGGAAGTGTTCTAAGATCATATATGGGAAGTGTTCTAAGATTGTGTATGGGAAGTGTTCTTGTATATGGGAAATGTTCTAAGATTATGTATGAGAAGTGTTCTAAGATTATGTATGGGAAGTGTTCTGAGATCATATATGGGAAGTGTTCTAAGATTGTGTATGGTAAGTCTTCTAGCATTGTGTATATGAAGTGTTCTAACATTGTGTATGGGAAGTGTTCTAAGATTGTGTATGGGAAGTGTTCTAAGATTATGTATGAGAAGTGTTCTAAGATTGTGTATATGAAGTGTTCTAAGATTATGTATGATAAGTGTTCTAAGATTGTGTATGAGAAGTGTTCTAAGATTGTGTATGGGAAGTGTTCTAAGATTATGTATGAGAAGTGTTCTAACATTGTGTATGGGAAGTGTTCTAACATTATGTATGGTGAGTGTTCTAACATTGTGTATGGGAAGTGTTCTAAGATTGTGTATGGGAAGTGTTCTAAGATTGTGTATGGGAAGTGTTCTAACATTGTGTATGGGAAGTGTTCTAAGATTGTGTATGGGAAGTGTTCTAACATTGTGTATGGGAAGTGTTCTAAGATTGTGTATGGGAAGTGTTCTAAGATTGTGTATGGGAAGTGTTCTAACATTGTGTATGGTAAGTGTTCTAAGATTGTGTATGGTAAGTGTTCTAAGATCATATATGGGAAGTGTTCTAAGATTATGTATGGGAAGTGTTCTAAGATTATGTATGGGAAGTGTTCTAAGATTGTGTATGGTAAGTGTTCTAAGATTATGTATGGGAAGTGTTCTAAGATTATGTATGGGAAGTGTTCTAAGATTATGTATGGGAAGTGTTCTAAGATTGTGTATGGGAAGTGTTCTAAGATTGTGTATGGTAAGTGTTCTAAGATTATGTATGGGAAGTGTTCTAAGATTATGTATGGGAAGTGTTCTAAGATTATGTATGGGAAGTGTTCTAAGATTGTGTATGGGAAGTGTTCTAAGATTGTGTATGGGAAGTGTTCTAACATTGTGTATGGTAAGTGTTCTAAGATTGTGTATGGTAAGTGTTCTAAGATCATATATGGGAAGTGTTCTAAGATTATGTATGGGAAGTGTTCTAAGATTATGTATGGGAAGTGTTCTAAGATTGTGTATGGTGAGTATTCTAATATTGTGTATGAGAAGTGTTCTAACATTGTATATGGGAAGTGTTCTAAGATTGTGTGTGGGAAGTGTTCTAGCAATGTGTATGGTAAGTGTTCTAACATTGTGTATGGGAAGTGTTCTAATATTGTGTATGGGAAGTGTTCTAACATTGTGTATGGGAAGTGTTCTAGCATTGTGTATGGGAAATGTTCTAACATTGTATATTGTACGTATTCTAAAAGATCTTAAGTTAGATATAAGGACATGTTAAGGTTGACGACTGGACGCTCTCCTGTAATACACAGATTCTGTTTTCTACTCAGCGGAGTGTGTGATAAACGTTTGATGATTACGTACACAAGAAATCTATAGAAAATGTAATGCCACAGTTACTACTCACATCACAAAACTTATCTTTTTTGTTCTTGTTGTTGTTGTCAAACTGATGAACTTGAGCTTATAAAAAGCACTACAAACCGACTACAAAGCTAATTACTGCTCTGAAGAGTCTACCGTATGAAGATATTTTTAAAGCCTGTTTCTCTTTTCTCTTAAGGAGCGATTTTTAAAGACTTAAGAAGCGTCCACTGCGTAGGATACTTGGTAAAAGTTATCATGGCTATGGATACATTCAACTGTGAGTATCATAGATCTATCTGACACACAAAGTATAACTACATTAGGCAGAATGAAAGTTACAGGAGGAAGATGTAATACTAATCTAAGGAAATGATTCCAACTATGATAATTCGAACACTGGAACAGGTTTTGAAACGATGTTGATGGAAATACTATTTTTACCTTTAGATACCAGAAATGGAAAATATTTCATCGGTTGGGATTTTTAACAACTGATAATACAGAGATGAATATATTTACATTTACACTTACTTTCATTGCCATGCTAGAAAGACGGCGCACATTCATTAACTCATGGATTATAGATTGGCCAAAATCAATACAGACAGCAATACACACATTCCTCATTTTCATTCCTTCCTGTAAAATTGCATTGCTTCTCTTACGTCAGCGATGCATGATGTTTCCTCCCTTGTTGTGTCCTGCTGGCTGACGATACCTGGAGGGAGTGCAGGGTGAGTGTTAACCTCACTCACCCACCCAAACCTCAGACATCAGACCCGTAGGATCTGTTTTTCTGAAGAACTGAAGAACTAAAGCGGTGACGTCCTTACCCTTAAGTGCACGACGGAACGACCCTTCTGCACGACAGTACAACCCTTAAGCACGGCAGCACGACCACTGAGTATGATCTTCAAGAGTCAAGTCAAATGTGACAACAATAAAGTAGTCATTATCTGTTGAACAGATAATCAGCCTCAATCGAAATGTTGAAACTGTCTACCTCGTCCCTTTCGAAGCTGTTGGCAAAATGCCACGGATGTTGTTCAAAATCATATCCTGAGAAACATTGTCAACAAAATACATATTACTCTAAAATATTCAGTAACTGATGTAACGAGATTATCATACATAAATGTATTTCCATAGCACAACTCTGACAGCTGATCATATTACTCACAGACCACACGTCAAAAACGTACATTCCAAATCTTATCCAGATATGACGTCTTGAATACGGTTGAAGTCTCCCTGCATATGATGCATCTACTTATTTTGTACATTTGTGTCAGTTAGCAAGTATATTTCATTCCATGTGGATATTTGATTCATCATATGTGAGATTAAAGGCTTTCCTCATTCATGCAAACAGATCTATTTTCCTCGGTCAATATTAGCGTTCCTCACACTTCTCTCCTGGTTCCTACCCACTTCCTCCAGCTTCTCCCAGTCTTTCAAATCCGTTGCATCTGCTCTTGCTCATTCTGTGTCTTCTCTCACCACAATGGTTTTTGTAAACCATGTTGTGGATAGAATTTTTAAATGTGGCAGATGTAAACTGATTTCGTTTAGCGTCTTTAAAACTCAAACATTTTCCTGTATTCCGCTACTTTTCCTTTTAACCTTCCCACCTTCCTCCACGCCTCTGTAATTCTGTTAGTCAAAGTACTTGATATGTAAACGACATACAATCTATTTTGGTATCCTCACATGCCACATACTGCTATGTCTGCCCCTAAAAAAAATGGGAATTCAGTTGTTGATGAATCATAATTTTTCCAGAATTCAATAAGACCATGAAAAGGACAGATCTGCTCTTGTGTGGAGGACTACTCTCACATCAGATAAGGTTCAAGTTCTATACTTACTCAGTGACGCTAAAGCCATTATGGTATCTGTCTCTTTCCTTGCAGTGCTAACCTGTGGAACTCATTTCACTTTCTCATGTATTTCTCAACAACTACAAACCCAACCTTACTTAAAAAAAAAGTAAGGTTGTCCTATTTTCACTTATTTTGACCTTTCTATTTTCTTTCAAAGCATGGCTTTATCGACCAGGACTTCTACCAATGATTTAGCTTTTGAACATAAAAAGAAAACAAAATGTTGCAGAGGATCAAAATGAGAGAGAACCTCACATATACCTCACTGTTAAACCAAGCTACTTGAGCTTGTCCAGTCATTGATCTCATACCTCAAAATGATACTGGGCATAACACACTATCCTTCAGGTACACTGGTTGGCAAGGGTATCTACCTCAGACCCTTTGATCAAAGGTTAACGACACGACCCTTGAGCACGACTGTACGACCTTTGTGCACACCGATATGACCCTTGAGTACGACGGCACGATCCTTCAGCACGGCGGTACGACCCTTATGCACGATGGCGGCAATATGACCCTTGAGCATGAGCTGCAGTCATTACCAGGGTGGGTGGCATCACATATGTAACGTGCGTCTACAAATGGTTCACTGGTTGGGTTAATTATAATTTATGCAGAGGTGCATCGTCCACAACAATGAGTCATGCTGGTGGTGAATCAGTCTGGTAGTGAGTCATACTGCCAGTGAGTCCGTCATTCTTGCAGTGAGTAAGTTATCCTGGCAGAGTCACACTGACAGTGAATCAGTCACACTGAAAGAGAGTCATACTACAAGTGAGTCATACTGGCTGAGTCACACTCAGTACAGCAACACTGAGTCACATTCGTTATACACTAACAGACGACAATAAAGCTACAGTGACTCACATCAACTGCACGTTAACAGATGAGAATGCAGTGAGTCATATTCACTGTACGTTGACGGAAGACAGTATAGCAACTGTGAGCCACACTCACTGTACACAGATGGACGAAAATACAGATACAGTAAGTTACATTCGTAGTACACGAATAGTAGACAATATAGCAACAGAGTCAAATTCACTGTATGTTAACAGAAGACAATACAAGAAAGAAGGGGGAAACAAACTGCCTTCTTCAGGTAGGAGAATATATTTCAAAGCCCAACACACCAGAACCTGTGTTGAACGTCCAGTGAATACATGACCTCTGTATGGACTGAGGTGTCGAGAGTTTATATTCACTTGAGCATGACGGTACGACCCTTGATCACGACGGTACGACCGTGGAGCACGACGGTGCTACCCCTGACCACGACGGTGCGACCCTGGAGCACGACGGTACGACCCTTGATCACGACGGTACGACCGTGGAGCACGACGGTGCTACCCCTAACCACGACGGTGCTACCTTGAGCACGACGGTACGACCCTTGAGCACGACGGTACAAAGTATGAACCGTAAGGAAGTGTACCAAGTATGAACCGTAAGGTTCTTTACTAAGTATGAACTGTAAGGGTCTTTACTAAGTATGTACTATAAGGGACTGTACCAAGTATGAACCACAAGGGTCTGTGTCTAGCATGATGCACAAGGAACTGTTTCAAGTACAGTGTGACTCACAAGAAAATGTATCAGGTATTCATCAAATATGAACCATCACACTACGGTCAGTAAGTAATGATAGTAGGATGATAGTGGTGGTGGTGGTAGACATGGATGGAAATAGTGGAGTTGTATTAGTGGTGTTGGGAGCAGTGAATGCACTGGTGAAAATATTGGCAATACTATTGGTGGTGATAGACAGTGATGGTGGTGGTGACAGAGAGGGTGGTAGTGATGGTGTTGGTAGGAGGGGAAATGTTGATGATACCGCTGGTAATGATGCTAGAGGGTCATGATGATGTTAGATGGTGATGGAAGTAGTGGTGTAAATGGTGGTGGTATGATGGTAGCAGATAAGTGGTTGTGATAATAATAATTGTGTAAGCATAGGATATATTCACATATTCACTACCCCACCTGACCTGTTATTATCATTAGTATTATCATTATCATTAATCATCAGCATTTGTAGTAGTAATAATAGCAGTAGTAGTAGTAGTACTAGTAGTAGCAGTAGTAGTAGTAGCAGTAATAGTAGCAGAAGTAGTGGAAGTAGTAGTAGTAGTAGTAGTAGTAGTAGTAGTAGTAGTAGTAGTAGTAGTAGTAGTAGTAGTAGTAGTAATAGTAGTAGTAGTAATAGCAGTAGTAACAGTAGTAGTAGTAGTAGTAGTAGTAGTGGTAGTGGTAGTAGTAGTAGTAGTAGTAGTAGTAGTAGTAGTAGTAGTAGTAGTAGTAGTAATAGCAGTAGTAACAGTAGTAGTAGTAGTAGTAGTGGTAGTGGTAGTAGTAGTAGTAGTGGTAGTAGTAGTAGTAGTAGTAGTAGTAGTATCATCATAATGACTATCATTATCATCATTGTTACTACTATTATCATCATCATCCTTCATGGAGACTCATCAGTCCACCTCATATCACTGACAACAAGATGGTAGCAACACACGTGTGCAATGTATCACATACATGAAATTTATATCACTCCAGTACAGTTCAGTATACAGCCACAGAATATACCGTGTTGGAGAAGTTTACAGTCTGCAAGCAGAAAACAGATATTAAACTTGTTTTTCTGTAGACTCACATTTCACTGAGGTGGTGGCAGGGTAAGTTGGCAGGGGCGGCAGCGGCAGAGACAGGGGTGGCAGGTAGGATGTGAGGGAGCCGGTAATGGCGGCAGGAGGATGGTGGTCTTGGTGGTTTACATGAGTTTAGACAGACAGACAACAGGAGGCCTGATTGGCCCACGATTGGGTTGTCCGGAAAAAAATTACTTGACAAAAAGAATGTAATTCCGCTAAGTACTTTCTTAAGTTATCACCGACTCCCAGCTGCTGCACATTAGCCTTTTAGTATCCCCGTTATCGCTGTCGTTTATACGTTTATTTCTGGCGTTTTTCTCAAAGTATACCTGAATTTATAAAATATTTGTCTAAATTACCTTTGTAGGTAACCTATTCCAGTACTCAGCACACCTATAGGAAAAGAAGCTTTTTCCCACGTTCATAATACATCGTTTAGCTTTGAGTTTTATTCTATTTGTCCTGGTAGCCGTATTTTCTTGTACTTCGAAAAAATGCTCGTGATTTACTTTATCTAACTTGTTCAGAAGTTTTAAGACTTGGATTAAGTCACCGCGAAATCTACGTTTTCTAAGGGAGAAGAGATCCAGTCGTTTTAGCCTCTCTTCATATGCCAGATATCTAAGGGATGGGATCAATTTTGTCGCGCGTCTTTGTACTTGCTCAAATCTTCCCTCGTCTCTTTTATAGTTTGGGGACCAAAACTGGACTGCATATTCAAGGTGTGGTCTTACTAGAGGACTATAAAGTGTGAGAATTGGCTCTGGTGTCTTATAATACTTATAAGACACCAGAAACAATTCTCACACTTTATAGATCATAATCTATGTTCCTGGCTATGAAACCTAATATTTTGTTGCCTTTCTTACTTGCTGCTTGACACTGTTTAGTGTATTTCAAATTGTTGCGCTTGACACTGTTTGGTGTATTTCAAATTGTTGCTAATGACAACTCCAAGGTCCTTTTCTTCATTCACTTTAGTTTCCGAATAGTTTGTAGTTGTAACGTATGTTATCGTCTCCAAAGTGCATAACTTTACACGTGTCTACATTAAACTTCATTACCCATCTGTCTGATCACTCTTTGAAACATTTTGCAGACCCGCCTGTTTACAGCGCTGCCTCTTCTAGTTTAGTATCGTCAGTAAATTTGGAAATCTTAGATATGAGACCAAGTTCTAGGTCATTAATGTATATTATGAAAAGAATTGGGCCAACGACTGACCCCTGTGGCACACCACTCGTTACGTCTAGCCAATGTGAGGCTTCGCCGTTTACCACTACACGCTGCTTTCTTCCGGTAAGCCAGTCTCTGATCCATGTACAGAGTTCTTCACCGATTCCGTGTGCTTTAAGTTATGTAAAAGTCTCTTGTGAATTAATTCATCAAAAGCCATTAGGAAATCTAAATATAATACATTAGACGGTAATTTTCGTCCCAATTCTGATAAATTCCAGTAAATTCGTCTGGCAGGATTTTGAATTGCGGAAACCGTGTTGGTTGTCCGATATAATTTTGTGTTCTAGAAACATGACAATTTTAACTCGTATTATTTTTTCCATCATTTTACATTTTACCTAACACTGACGTAAGGCTAATTGGGTGGTAGTTCAAGGCACACTTTTTGTCTCTTTTTTCATAGACATATATAGGAGTAACTTTTGCTTGTTTCCAGTCAGTTGACACCTGACCATCCGATAGAGATTTGTTGAATATTGTTGTAATGAGGTATATCAGCTGTCTCCTGACCTTATAAAATCTTGGAGCTAAGTTATCTGAGCCGCTGGATTTGTTAGGATTTAAGTTAGGTATTTAAGTACTTCAGAGATCTTTATTTCTCTAACCTTCAACTATTCTTCATCAGATCCTTGAAACATTATCAATGTTTGCGGTATTCGAAATGTTTCTCTGATTATGAATACGGAGTTCAAAGAATAATTTAGTATGGTAACCATTCCCCTGTCGTCAGTAATTAGTGTCACGATGTTCGTTTCATAATGGTCCAATTTCTTCTTTTACTGTCTTCCTTGAAGTTATATTTTTGAAGAATTTCTTAAAATCATTCTTAACTTTCAAGGAAATTATTTTTGTTTGTCACTTTTATTGTGTCTTATGACCTTCCTACACTCTCTTTGGCTTTTGATTAATTCTGATTTTCATCGGTTCCCATTGATCTGAATTTCTTATATATTTTCTTCTTTTGGCGAATTAGTCCTTCTATTCTCCTATTCATCCTTGATGGTTTTGAAATACTGCAAATTCTCTTTGTAATTCGTGAAATATGTTTATTTTCCATCTCGAGTAGTGTGTTTTTAGAATGATTCCACATTTCCTCTACTGTGCAAACGTTAAGAAGTTCTGATCCATTGGTACAGCGAATTTCGTGTCTAATATTTTCAAAATTTGCTCACCTGTAATCTGGGATCAAGAGTTTGTCGTCATTTATTTCATAATCTAAATTCAACTATAAATTAATCAAACTGTGATCGCTGTCTGACAAACTTTCACTTCCTTCGCAAGAGTTTATTGTGTCACTGGTGAGGACAAGATCAAATATGGTTTTACCTCAAGTTGGTTTTCAATCAACTGTTCTAGAAAAGCGTCTTCAATCAGTTCCGTTAATCTCGTTCCCTCTCGGTCACCCGTTAACGTGCTCCAGTTTACGTTACGACTGTTGAAGTCTCCACTGTCATAACCTCTTTACTGTTTACTACAGTTTTGATATCATTGTATAACATCTCATCGTCGTCTTCCTTTTGCTTAGGAGGTCTGTAAATAACGCCGAGACGTAGTTTACCTTTGAACTTGTCGGTAATGTCGGTATTGGTGGCAGGGAAGGTAGTGGTACCAGGGAAGGTGGAGGCAATAGTGGTGGAGACAGGGAAGAAACTGGCGGTAGTGGCAGGGAAGGTGGGGTATTGCTGGTGGCAGGGGAGGTGGTGGCGATGGTGGCAGGCGTTGGTTGTGGCAGGGAAGTGCAAACAGTTGCAGACAGTGGTGGTGATCGAAGGGGAGATGGTTGTAGTAGTGGTGACAGGGGAGGTAGGGTGGCGGGGATGGTGTAATGAGAGGGGGAGGGGAGAGGTATGGTTGGTAGTAGCATGGCAGGTGGTTTTACGACAATTTCCACCCCCACCCCCCAGGTTCACCCTCACTGGTCAATTCGTCCAAAAGTCAATTCCTCCATCGGGAAATACTCTCATTCAATAAACATGTACTGCACTGAACAAACCTAACGATCCAACCCAACCTAATCAAATCTAACCCATCAAATCAACATCTGTATGGCTGTCAAATCTATGTACTAACAGGAGTTGTCCGAGAGGAGGCGTTTATTCTGTTACGACTTGTTCATTGGACAGTATTCAGTACAACCATTTGGTCTCCTGGGCCCAGCCACACTGCAGGGGCCCAGTCAAACAGTGATGACCACCTCAGACACAGTCCAGCCCTCACCGGCCTTCAAATGATGTTTACATTGCCACCAACCACTTTACACCACAACTGTTGGCATCCGTCCTTGACCACCTGTACACCTCAGGCATTACCCATGTCTTGTGCTCTGCTCATATGTGTGTTTGTCTGTGTTACGTGCATGTATGTGTCTGTTTCTATGTATACTTCTGTCTCAGTGTTCATGTGTCTCTCAGTATGTTCGTATGTTCTGTGTGTGTGTGTGTGTATGTGTGTGTGTGTGTGTGTGTGTGTACAATATGATACTTCAACATACATCAAAACGTCATATATTAACGTGTGACACACCATGTGATGAAGTCATCAGTATGAGGAGAATGCGCAGAGCGTGGCATGAGCTGTTCATTATAACAGCTACACACATGAACCACTCATGTCCACAACACCCACACTCTCAGGACAACGCCCCACTGGACAACCTACAACCAGCCAACCAAACCCCCCCCCCCCCCCCCCCCCCCCCCCCGCTGACGGTCACACTCTCCTCCGGGATAATTCCCCAATATATAAATATGATAAACTAAGAAGGAATAATTCTTGAAATTGTTAGGGTGGTTCAATAAAGGTAGGTTAGGTTTGTTATATACGTAGTTATATACGTAGGTTAGGTTAGGTTAGGTTAGGTTAGGTTAGGTTAGGTTAGGTTAGGTTAGGTTAGGTTAGGTTTGTTATATACGTAGTTATATAGTGGGGGAAATTGTCGGAGGAGGATTGGACGAAGGGGAAAATTGTCTGGGGTGGGAGGGTTGACCAAGAAGGAATTGTCCTCAAACCGATATAGTTAGGATTTCGATCATACCACGTAACTACTTCAATCATACCATAAAGCTACTTCAATCATACTACGTAACTACTTCCAATCATCAATAATGCCTCATAGAGATATAAAAGGAAAGGTTTTCCATTGGTATCAACATTGACGGAAGAACGTGAAATAGATAATCAAAATACTTGGATAAAATTTCGACTGAGCTCAGGATTGTAGAGAATGTCATCCCTGCTCACCTTTCACGGTGAAGGTGTTCTGGTGTCTGGCCAGGTGCAAGCGGGTGTCAGGTCCACGTGTGTGAGTGGGGAGAGGATTACACGGCCGTACAACCTACTGCCAGTCATGTTACTCCCCTGTGTTTCGTAAGGTTTCGAGGCTCTGATGCTTATACCACACCCAGCCAACACACAGGTGGTGTTGACGCACATACGCTCTACAGCAGAAGGAGTCTGAAACCTTTCAGATCATAACGGAAACCAAACAAAGCATGACTCAGAAGAACAAGATTCTATCCTGAAATTTTATAAGTAAAACAAAAGACACATCGTCAACCAACACAGAAATACAATTATTCGTTCTTACTCTTGTGCTGAGTCTTATATGCGGCAAAGATAACTTTTTTCTGGTGTTAAAAGCGTCCAGTCATGCACAAAGGACTTTATGGAGTCCAGGCCTTAGATGTGGGAAAATGGTGGCTGAGGAAGTAAAAAACTATCAGAAAAAAGAATGATTCAAAAGTTTTAGGGGAAGTGGGTAGCCTGCATTTTATATAACGTCACTATTGTCTCAGCTGGACTTCGATTATGAGAACCGAGAGACAGCGAACCATAAGATCTTGACATTCGTCAGCCATAACCAAAGCTTGAGGAGAGAGGTGTGAGGTGGCAGGCGGTGAGCGAGGAGCGGTCACCTCCCTCAGGCTGGTGGGCCACGAGCCAGTATATAAATGATAGAAAATTTCGATCCATTATATATATATATATATATATACATATATATATATATATATATATATATATATATATATATATATATATATATATATATATATATATATGTATTTTTTTCAAACTATTCGCCATTTCCCACGTTAGCGAGGTAGCGTTAAGAACAGAGGACTGGGCCTTTGAGGGAATATCCTCACCTGGCCCGATTCTCTGTTCCTTCTTTTGGAAAATAAAAAAAATAATGAGAGGGGAGGATTTCCAGCCCCCCGCTCCCTCCCCTTTTAGTCGCCTTCTACGACACGCAGGGAATACGTGGGAAGTATTCTTTCTCCCCTATCCCCAGGGATGATATATATATATATATATATATATATATATATATATATATATATATATATATATATATATATATATATATATATATATATATATATATATATATATATATATATATATATAAATATATATATATATATATATATATATATATATATATATATATATATATATATATATATATATATATATATATATATATATATATGTATATATATATATATATATGTATATATATATTTTTTTTTTTTTAAACTATTCGCCATTTCCCGCGTTAACGAGGTAGCGTTAAGAACAGAGGACTGGGCCTTTTTGGGAATATCCTCACCTGGCCCCCTCTGTTCCTTCTTTTGGAAAATTAAAAAAACGAGAGGGGAGGATTTCCAGCCCCCCGCTCCCTCCCCTTTTAGTCGCCTTCTACGACACGCAGGGAATACGTGGGAAGTATTCTTTCTCCCCTATCCCAAGGATGATATATATATATATATATATATATATATATATATATATATATATATATATATATATATATATATATATATATATATATATATATATATGAAGGTGAAATCGCACTTCAGTAGTAGTTCATACAATTTCATTTAACATGTAATTTTTCTATACATGCGGCACGACATGTTTCGTGGAGACAATCCACCTCATCAGGTACCAGTACTCAACATAGTTACCCAAATCCCAACGTCACCCATGAGTCCCGCCGTCCAACACCAATCCGTACAGACCAACCACAGTCCGCTGCTTTTGGCAGTAACCGTTGTAAGGGAGTGATTAAGGGGGCTCACGTAACGGAGGTTGACCTGGGTAGTTGGGTGTCTCTTGAAAATATTTTCATGTTTTCGTGCTTTGTCAATTCCCTCATAATGATTTGGTTAATACTAGGATGGACTTTAAAATTGCCTGGGGACATATCAATATTCTTAGTATTAGCAATTAAGAGGTAGATTCAATGAAGCTGAGTGTGGCATAACCATCAGAGGGATTTTCAAGATCTATGGGGTGATCGTTTTCATGACAATGCTTATTGGTCGCATTTTTTGGTCAACTTGCGTACTGCATGACACTACCAATAACACTTCTCTGTTACAGTTTTTCCTGTCTGGCCTATATAAGGATTTCCAGCCCACCGTTCCCTCCCCTTTTAGTCGCCTAGAAGGGAAGACGTGGGTAGTATTCTTTCTCCCATATCCCTAGGGATATATGCATGTATCAAAAAAGGTGGTGACTGTGTTATTGACTGGTTGGTGAGGATGTTTGATGTATGTATGGTTCATGGTAAAGTGCCCGAGGAATGGCGGAATGCATGCATAGTGCCATTGTACAAAGGCAAAGGGGATAAGCGTGAGTGTTCATATAAAAGAGGCATAAGTTTGTTGAGTATTCCTGGGAAATTATATTGGAGGGTATTGATTGAGAGGGTATAAGCATGTACAAGGCATTAGATTGGGGAAGAGCAGTGTGGTTTCAGAAGTGGTAGAGGATATGTGGATCAGGTGTTTGCTTTGAAGAATGTCTGTGAGAAATACTTAGAAAAACAGATAGATTTGTATGTAGCATTTATGAATCTGGAGAAGGCATATGTTAAGAGTTGATAGAGACGCTCTGTGGAAGGTATTAAGAGTATATGGTGTGGGAGGTAGGTTGCTAGAAGCAGTGAAAAGTTTTCATCAAGGATGTAAGGCATGTGTACAAGTAGGAAGAGAGGAAAGTAATTGGTTCCCAGTGAATGTCGGTTTCCGGCAGGGGTGCGTGATGTCTCCATGGTTGTAAAATTTGTCTATGGATGGGGTTGTTAGGGAAGTGAATGCAAGAGTTTTGGAGAGATGGGCAAATATTCAGTCTGTTGTGGATGAGAGGGCTTGAAAAGTGAGTCTGTTGTTGTTCGCTGATGATACATCGCTGGTGGCTGATTCGGGTGAGAAACTGCCGAAGTTGGTGACTGAGTTTGGTAAAGTGTGTGAAAGAAGAAAGCTAATAGTAAATGTGAATAAGAGCAAGGTCATTAGGTACAATAGGGTTGAGGGACAAGTTAATTGGGAGGTAAGTTTGAATGGCGAAAAACTGGAGGAGTGAAGTGATTTAGATATCTGGGAGTGGATTTATCAACGGATGGAACCATGGAGTCACAAGGTGGGGGAGGAGGAGAAGGTTCTGGGAGTGTTGAAGAATGTATGGAAGGAGAGAACGTTGTCTCGGAAAGCAAAAATGGGTATGTTTGAAGGAATAGTGGTTCCAACAATGTTATATAGTTGCCTCGCATGAGCTATAGATAGGGTTGTGCGGAAGAGGGTGAATGTGTTGGAAATGAGATGTTTGAGGACAATATGTAGTTTGAGGTGGTTTGATCACGTAAGTAATGAAAGGGTAAGAGAAATATTTGGTAATAAAAAGAATGTGATTGAGAGAGCAGAAGAGGGTGTATTGAAATGGTTTGGTAACACGGAGAAAATAAGTGAGGAAAAATTGACAAAGAGGATATATGTGTCAGAGGTGGAGGGAACGAGGAGATGTGGGAGATCAAATTGGAGGTGGAAAGATGGGGTGAAAAAAATTTTGAGCGATCGGGGCCTAAACATACATGGGGGTGAAAGGCGTGCAAGGAATAGAGTGAACTGGAACGATGTGGTATATCGGGGTCGACGCACTGTCAATGGATTGAACCAGGGCAAGTGAAGCGTCTGGGTTAAACCATAGAAAGTTTTGTGGGGCCTGGATGTGGAAAGGGAGCTGTGGTTTCGGTGCATTACACATGACAACTAGAAACTGAGTGTGAACGAATGTGGCCTTTATTGTCTTTTCCTAGCGCTACCCTGCGCGCGCGCAGGGGGAGGCGGGTGCCATTTAATGTGTGGCGGGGTGGCGACGGAAAAGGATGAAGGCAGCAAGTATGAATACGCACATATGTATATATGTATTTGTCAGTGTATGTATATGTATGCATACGTTGAAATGTATAGGTATGTATATGTATGCATACGTTGAAATGTATAGGTATGTATATGTGCGTGTGTGAGCGTTTATATATATATATATATATATATATATATATATATATATATATATATATATATATATATATATATATATATATATATATATATATATATATATATATATATTCATTCATTTACTTATTTATTTATCTATTTTGCTTTGTCGCTGTCTCCCGCGTTAGCGAGGTAGCGCAAGGAAACAGACGAAAGAATGGCCCAACCCACCCACATACACATGTATATACATACACGTCCACACACGCAAATATACATACCTATACATCTCAACGTATACATAAATATACACACAGACATATACATATATACACATGTACATAATTCATACTGTCTGCCTTTATTCATTCCCATCGCCACCCCGCGACACACGAAAAACAACCCCCTCCCTCCTCATGTGTGCGAGGTAGCGCTAGGAAACGACAACAAAGTCCACATTCGTTCACACTCAATCTCTAGCTGTTATGTAATAGTGCACCGAAACCACAGCTCCCTTTCCACATCCAGGCCCAACAGAATTTTCCATGGTTTACCCCAGACGCTTCGCATGCCCTGGTTTAATCCATTGACAGCACGTCGACCCCGGTATACCACATCGTTCCAATTCACTATATTCCTTGTACGCCTTTCACCCTCTTGCATGTTCAGGCCCCGATCACTCAAAATCTTATTCACTACATCTTTCCACCTCCAATTTGGTCTCCCACTTCTCCTCGTTCCCTCCACCTCTGACACATATATCCTCTTGGTCAATCGTTCCTCACTCATTCCCTCCATGTGACCAAACCATTTCAAAACACCCTCTTCTGCTCTCTCAACCAGACTCTTTTTATTACCACACCTCTCTCTTACCTTTCACTACTTACTCGATCAAACCACCTCACACCACATATTGTCCTCAAACATCTCATTTCCAGCACATCCACTCTCCTCCACACAACTCTATCCATAGCCCACGCCTCGCAACCATATAACGTTGTTCGAACAAGTATTCCTTCAAACATACCCATTTTTGTTTTCCGAGATAATGTTTTCGACTTCCACACATTCTTCAACGCTCCCAAACCTTTCGCCCCCTCCCCCACCCTATGATTCACTTCCGCTTCCATGGTTCCATTCGCTTCCAAATCCACTCCCAGATATCTAAAACACTTCACTTCCTCCAGTTTTCCTCCATTCAAACTTACCTTCCAATTGACTTGTTCTTCAACCCTACTGTACCTAATAACCTTGCTCTTATTCACATTTACTCTTAACTTTCTTCTATGAGACACTTTACCAAACTCAGTCACCAGCTTCTGCAGTTTCTCACATGAATCAGCCACCAGCGCTGTATCGTCAGCGAACAACTGACTCACTTCCCAAGCTCTCTCATCCACAGCAGACTGCATACTTGCCCCTCTTTCCAAAACTCTTACATTCACCTCCCTAACAACCCCATCCATAAACAAATTAAACAACCATGGAGACATCACACACCCCTGCCGCAAACCTACATTCACTGAGAACCAATCACTCTCCTCTCTTCCTACACGTACACATGCCTTACATCCTCGATAAAAACTTTTCACTGCTTCTAACAACTTGCCTCCCACACCATATATTCTTAATACCTTCCACAGAGCATCTCTATCAACTCTATCATATGCCTTCTCCAGATCCATAAATGCTACATACAAATCCATTTGCTTTTCTAAGTATTTCTCACATACATTCTTCAAAGCAAACACTTGATCCACACATCCTCTACCACTTATGAAACCACATTGCTCTTCCCCAATCTGATGCTCTGGCCATGCCTTCACCCTCTCAATCAATGCCCTCCCATATAATTTACCAGGAATACTCAACAAACTTGTGCCTCTGTAATTTGAGCACTCACTTTTATCCCCTTTGTCTTTGTACAATGGCAATATGCACGCATTCCGCCAATCCTCAGGCACCACGCCATGAGTCATACATACATTAGATAACCTTACCAACCAGTCAACAATACAATCACCCCCTTTTTTATTAGATTCCTCTGCAATGCCATCCAAACCCGCTGCCTTGCCGGCTTTCATCTTCCGCAAAGCTTTTACTACCTCTTCTCTGTTTATCAAAACAATTTCCCTAAGCATCTCACTTTGCACACAACCTCGACCAAAACACCCTATATCTGCCACTCTATCATCAAACACATTCAACAAACCTTCAAAATACTCACTCCATCTCCTTCTCACATCACCACTACTTGTTATCACCTCCCCATTAGCACCCTTCACTGAAGTTCCCATTTCATCTCTTGTCTTACGCACTTCATTTACCTCCTTTCAAAACATCTTTTTATCCTCCCTAAGATTTAATGATACTCTCTCACCCCAACTCTCATTTGCCCTCTTTTTCACCTCTTGCACCTTTCTCTTGACCTCCTGCCTCTTTCTTTTACACATCTCCCACTCATTTGCATTGTTCACTGCAAAAATCGTCCAAATGCCCCTCTCTTCTCTTTCACTCATAATCTTACTTCTTCATCCCACCACTCACTACCCTTTCTAATCTGCCCACCTCCCACGCTTCTCATGCCACAAGCATCTTTTGCGCAAGCCATCACTGCTTTCCTAGATACATCCTATTCCTCCCCCACTCCCCTTACGTCTTTGTTCTCACCGTTTTCCATTTTGTATTCAGTCTCTCCTGGTACTTCCTCACACAAGTTTCCTTCCCAAGCTCACTTACTCTCACCACTCTCTTCACCCCAACATTCTTCTTTTCTGAAAACCTATACAAATCTTCACCTACGCCTCCACAAGATAATGATCAGACATCCCTCCAGTTGCACCTCTCAGCACATTAACATTCAAAAGTCTCTCTTTCGCGCCTCTATCAATTAACACGTAATCCAATAACGCTCTCTGGCCATCTCTTCTACTTATATACGTATACCTATGAATATCTCTCTTTTTAAACAAGATATTCCCAATCACCAGTCCTTTTTCAGCACACAAATCTACAAGCTCTTCACCATTTCCATTTACAACACTGAACACCCCATGTACACCAATTATTCCCTCAACTGCCCATTACTCACCTTTGCATTCAAATCACCCATCATTATAACCCGGTCTCGTGCATCAAAACTATTAACACATTCACTCAGCTGCTCCCAAAACACTTGCCTCTCATGATCTCTCTTCTCATGCCCAGGTGCATATGCACCAATAATCACCCATCTCTCTCCATCCACTTTCAGTTTTACCCATATCAATCTTGAGTTTACTTTCTTACACTCTATCACATACTCCCTCCACTCCTGTTTCAGGAGTAGCACTACTCCTTCCCTTGCTCTTGTCTTCTCACTAACCCCTGACTTTACTCCCAAGACATTCCCAAAGCACTCTTTCCCTTTACCCTTGAGCTTCGTTTCACTCAGCCAAAATATCCAGGTTCCTTTCCTCAAACATACTACCTATCTCTCCTTTTTTCTGAGCCTTCGAGGAGGATGAGCACTCCCCGCGTGACTCCTTCTTCTGATTCCCCTTTTAGAAAGTTAAAAATACAAGGAGGGGAGGGTTTCCAGCCCCCCGCTCCCGTCCCCTTTAGTCGCCTTCTACGACACGTGTGGAATGCGTGGGAAGTATTCTTTCTCCCCTATTCCATATATATATATATATATATATATATATATATATATATATATATATATATATATATATATATATATATATATATATATATTTCCCTGGGGATAGGGGAGAAAGAATACTTCCCACGTATTCCCTGCGTGTCGTAGAAGGCGACTAAAAGGGAAGGGAGCGGGGGGCTGGAAATCCTCCCCTCTCGTTTTTTTTTCTTTTTTTTTTTTTTTAATTTTCCAAAAGAAGGAACAGAGAAGAGGGCCAGGTGAGGATTTCCCTCAAAGGCCCAGTCCTCTGTTCTTAACGCTACCTCGCTATCGCGGGAAATAGCGAATAGTATGAAAAAAAAAAAATATATATACATATATATATATATATATATATATATATATATATATATATATATATATATATATATATATATGTTATCCCTGTGGATAGGGGAGAAAGGATACTTCCCACATATTCCCGCGTGTCTTAGAAGGCGAGGGAGGGGGACGGAGTGAGGGGGGTTTAATTTTCCAGAAGAAGAAATAGAGAAGGGGGCCAAGCGAGGATTTCCCTCAAAGGCTCAGTCATCTCTTCTTAACGGTACCTCACTAATGCGGGAAATGGCGAATAGTGTGAAAAAATATATATATATATATATATATATATATATACATATATATATATATATATATATATATATATATATATATATATATATATATATATATATATATTGAAAAAAAAAAG
The DNA here is from genome assembly GCF_036320965.1 of Panulirus ornatus. Taxonomy (NCBI): domain Eukaryota; kingdom Metazoa; phylum Arthropoda; class Malacostraca; order Decapoda; family Palinuridae; genus Panulirus; species Panulirus ornatus. Next base: position 2,414,319 of record NC_092224.1, on the reverse strand, counting down.
AAGTGTTTGGACGATACCTTAAGGGAATTAATGCGGATGACTTGGAAGTGTATAAAAGAAAGCGGCAGGAGGTCAAGAGAAAGGTGCAAGGGTTGAAAAAGAGGGCGAATGAGAGTTTGGGTGAGAGAATACAATTTAATTTTTGGGGAGAATCAAAAGATATTTTGGAAAGAGGTAAATAGTGTGCGGAAACAAGAGAACAAATGGGAATATCAGTGAAGGGGCCAATTGGAGAAGTAACAAGAGGTAGTGATAAAGTGAGAAGATGGAGAGTGTATTCTGAAGGTTTCTTGAATGTGTTTGATGTTAGAGTGGCAGATATAGGGTATCTTGATCGGGCTGCTGTGCGAAGTCAAATGGTCAGGGAGAATGGTTTGGTTAAGACTGAAGAGATGGTGAAAGCTCTGTGGAAGATGAAATCCGGCAAGACGGCGGGTTTGGATGATATTGCAGTAAAATTTATTTGAAAAAGGGGTGATTGTGTTGTTCATTGGTTGGTAATTATATTCACTGTATGTTTGGATCATGGCGAGGAGCCTGAGGATTTGCGGAATGCATACATAGTGCTATTGCACAAAGGCAAAGGGGATAAAGGTGAGTGTTCAGATTACAGAGGCATAGGTTTGTTAAGTATTCCTGGGAAATTATATGGGAGGGTATTAATTGAGAGGGTAAAGGCATGTACAGAGCATCAGATTGGGGAAGAGCAATGTGGTTTCAGAAGTGGATGAGGATGTATGGATCGGGTGTTTGCTTTGAAGAATGTATGTGACAAATACATAGAAAACCGGGAGTTCTGGGAGCGTTGAAGAATGTGTGGAAGGAGAGAACGTTATCTCGGAAAAGAAAAATGGGTATGCTTGAGGGAATATTTGTTGCAACAATGTTATATGGTTTCCTCGTATGGGGTTATGCGGAAGAGGGTGGATGTGTTGGAAGTGAAATGTGTGAAGACAATATGTGTTGTGAGGTGGTTTGTAAGTAATGAAAGAGTAAGAGAGATGTGTTTTACTAAAAAAAATGTGTTTGAGAGAGGAGTTGAGGGTGTGTTGAAATGATTTAGACACATGGAGAGAATGAGTAAGGAAAGATTGACAAAGAGGATATATGTGTCAGAGGTGGAGGGAAGAAGGAGAAGCGGGAGACCAAATTGGAGGTGAAAGGATGGAATGCAAAACATTTTGAGTGATCGGGGTATGAAAATACAGGAGGGTGAAAGACGTGCATGGAACAGAGTGAATTGAAACGATGTGGTATACCGGGGTCGACGTGCTGTCAATAGATTGAACCAGGGCATGTGAAGCGTTTGGGATAAACAATTGAAAGGTTTGTAAGGCCTGGATGTGGAAAGGGAGCTGTGGTTTCGGTGCATTACACATGACAGCTAGAGACCGAGTATAAACGGATGTGGCCTTTTTTGTCTTTTCCTGGCGCTACCTCGTTGGAGGGGAAGGGGATGCTATTTCATGTGTGGCGGGGTGGCGACAAGAATGGATGAAGGCAGCAAGTATGAATGTGTACATGTGTATATATGTGTATGTCTGTGTATATATATATATATATGTAGTTATACGTTGAAATGTATATGTGTGTATGGGGCGTTTGTGTATATACATGTGTATGTGGTTGGGTTGGGCCATTTCTCGTCTGTATCCTTGCGCTACTTCGCTGAAGCGCAAATATATATATATATATGTATATGTAGGTTTGCGGCAGGGGTGTGTGATGTCTCCATGGTTGTTTAATTTGTTTATGGATGGGGTTGTTAGGGAGGTAAATGCAAGAGTTTTGGAAAGAGGAGCAAGTATGAAGTCTGTTGGGGATGAGAGAGCTTGGGAAGTGAGTCAGTTGTTGTTCGCTGATGATACAGCGCTGGTGGCTGATTCATGTGAGAAACTGCAGAAGCTGGTGACTGAGTTTGGTAAAGTGTGTGGAAGAAGAAAGTTAAGAGTAAATGTGAAAAAGAGCAAGGTTATTAGGTACAGTAGGGTTGAGGATCAAGTCAATTGGGAGGTGAGTTTGAATGGAGAAAAACTGGAGGAAGTGAAGTGTTTTAGATATCTGGGAGTGGATCTGGCAGCGGATGGAAACATGGAAGCGGAAGTGGATCATAGGGTGGGGGAGGGGGCGAAAATTCTGGGGGCCTTGAAAAATGTGTGGAAGTCGAGTACATTATCTCGGAAAGCAAAAATGGGTATGTTTGAAGGAATAGTGGTTCCAACAATGTTGTATGGTTGCGAGGCGTGGGCTATGGATAGAGTTGTGCGCAGGAGGATGGATGTGCTGGAAATGAGATGTTTGAGGACAATGTGTGGTGTGAGGTGGTTTGATCGAGTGAGTAACGTAAGGGTAAGAGAGATGTGCGGAAATAAAAAGAGCGTGGTTGAGAGAGCAGAAGAGGGTGTTTTGAAGTGGTTTGGGCACATGGAGAGAATGAGTGAGGAAAGATTGACCAAGAGGATATATGTGTCGGAGGTGGAGGGAACGAGGAGAAGAGGGAGACCAAATTGGAGGTGGAAAGATGGAGTGAAAAAGATTTTGTGTGATCGGGGCCTGAACATGCATGAGGGTGAAAGGAGGGCAAGGAATAGAGTGGATTGGAGCGATGTGGTATACCGGGGTTGACGTGCTGTCAGTGGATTGAATCAGGGCATGTGAGGCGTCTGGGGTAAACCATGGAAAGCTGTGTAGGTGTGTATATTTGCGTGTGTGGACGTATGTATATACATGTGTATGGGGGGGGTTGGGCCATTTCTTTCGTCTGTTTCCTTGCGCTGCCTCGCAAACGCGGGAGACAGCGACAAAGTATAATAAAAAAAATAATATGTATATATATATATATATATATATATATATATATATATATATATATATATATATATATATAAATATATATATATATATATATATATATATATATATATATATATATATATATATATATATATATATATATATATATATATATAAGTGGTAGAGGATGTGTGGATCAGGTGTTTGCTTTGAAGAATGTATGTGAGAAATACTTAGAAAAGCAAATGGATTTGTATGTAGCATTCATGGATCTGGAGAAGGCATATGGTAGAGTTGATAGAGATGCTCTGTGGAAGGTATTAAGAATATATGGTGTGGGAGGCAAGTTGTTTGAAGCAGTGAAAAGTTTTTATCGAGGATGTAAGGCATGTGTACGTGTAGGAAGAGAGGAAAGTGATTCGTTCTCAGTGAATGTAGGTTTACGGCAGGGGTGTGTGATGTCTCCATGGTTGTTTAATTTGTTTATGGATGGGGTTGTTAGGGAGGTGAATGCAAGAGTTTTGGAAAGAGGGGCAAGTATGAAGTCTGTTGGGAATGAGAGAGCTTGGGAAGTGAGTCAGTTGTTGTTCGCTGATGATACAGCGCTGGTGGCTGATTCATGTGAGAAACTGCAGAAGCTGGTGACTGAGTTTGGTAAAGTGTGTGAAAGAAGAAAGTTAAGAGTAAATGTGAATAAGAGCAAGGTTATTAGGTACAGTAGGGTTGAGGGTCAAGTCAATTGGGAGGTAAGTTTGAATGGAGAAAAACTGGAGAAAGTAAAGTGTTTTAGATATCTGGAAGTGGATCTGGCAGCGGATGGAACCATGGAAGCGGAAGTGGATCATAGGGTGGGGGAGGGGGCGAAAATTCTGGGAGCCTTGAAGAATGTGTGGAAGTCGAGAACATTATCTCGGAAAGCAAAAATGGGTATGTTTGAAGGAATAGTGGTTCCAACAATGTTGTATGGTTGCGAGGCGTGGGCTATGGATAGAATTGTGCGCAGGAGGATGGATGTGCTGGAAATGAGATGTTTGAGGACAATGTGTGGTGTGAGGTGGTTTGATCGAGTAAGTAACGTAAGGGTAAGAGAGATGTGTGGAAATAAAAAGAGCGTGGTTGAGAGAGCAGAAGAGGGTGTTTTGAAATGGTTTGGGCACATGGAGAGAATGAGTGAGGAAAGATTGACCAAGAGGATATATGTGTCGGAGGTGGAGGGAACGAGGAGAAGAGGGAGACCAAATTGGAGGTGGAAAGATGGAGTGAAAAGGATTTTGTGTGATCGGGGCCTGAACATGCAGGAGGGTGAAAGGAGGGCAAGGAATAGAGTGAATTGGAGCGATGTGGTATACAGGGGTTGACGTGCTGTCAGTGGATTGAATCAAGGCATGTGAAGCGTCTGGGGTAAACCATGGAAGGCTGTGTAGGTATGTATATTTGCGTGTGTGGACGTGTGTATGTACATGTGTATGGGGGGGGTTGGGCCATTTCTTTCGTCTGTTTCCTTGCGCTACCTCGCAAACGCGGGAGACAGCGACAAAGTATAAAAAAAAAAAAAAAAAAAAAAAAAATATATATATATATATATATATATATATATATATATATTTGCTATAACGTTAACAGCACATGAGGAAGAGTAGTACAAACGCTGATTCTTCACTCCCGTAGAATTTGATATAAATTCTCTCCTTTTCATTTGAAAATGTTCCATTGTACACTAATCTTTTAAGATTAATAGTGGATTCGAAATTATTCCTTATGATATGCACAGTGTTATATAAGGTTATATCTTATATATATAATATGATCAGTTAAGGAATAAGTGATCGCCTTCATACGGGAGGCACGTCTCTCCCTCCTTGCGTCTGCTATCAGTCTCTGGTCTCCTGGCGACAACAACAGTACTGGTATGTGTGAACATCGAAATGAACCAGCGACGCCAGTGGATCTTCCAACTATCCAAGCATTTTAGTGTGTCCATCTCTCTCATTTGTTGTCAATCAGAACTTTGTAAATTGTCTGTCACCTCAACAAACATCCCAGACTCTTGGGAGGGGAATTTTTTGTTTTCTAAACAGCCTCGTAATGATCATCTTAGACACGTTAGCTGTAATAATATGGTAGGAACTACCATAAAACCAAGAGGTACCTTAACTACCACTATTAGTCTTTAGCAGACATTAGATCACTACCACACCTGCCACGACGCCTACTACATGTGTCCTACCCCAACCCTAACCCCTCCTGTAGGTGAAAGCTCACCCCTACATGATAACAGGTTCACACGCACACCTCCCTACCCACAACCCTCGCATCAACAGCAGGAGCCTCGCTTCCATACGATAACAGGTTTACACACCTACTTAATCCCCAGCCACACCTGGCGGAGCAGGTGTGGCCTGGGTATGTATCGCCACTACTAAAAGAACAGGCCGCCCTACACAGGAAGACCCACAAACTCCTACTTCCACGTCCCCTGCCAACAGACCCAAAGCAACCGACTTAGCCCAAGAGGCGAACACGACCTCATCTCTACTCTTCTGAGAGAAGAGAATTTACTGCCACAATCAAAGAGGCACTGAAAAAATGCCTCGACCAGCAAGCCTACGATGAAGTAACGAGAGAACTTCAACACCCCCCCCCCCCCCCACCTCCCTCCCTTCCGTCCCTCTTCCCCTGCTCCACTCTTAGTACTTCTAGCAGACGAAAGCCAAACATGATATGCAGGACGGTTTATATACTTTACCTCTTCTCCATCTCCCACCAGCAAACATTAAGCCTGCCACTAAACACCACATGCCTAAATCTAGGTCCCTCGAGCAGACGGATCACTACAACATGCCAGGAGCTCTACACATACCCATAGCTAAACCCTGCAGCAGACAGAAGCCCATGAAACCTGCAGTCTCACCCTCAATCACACTCCACCTGAAAAAAAATCACTATCACGAAGTCTACGCAGGACGTACCTCCACCACCTCCTGCGGTAGAGGCCTACCACCCTACACAAAGAGGTCTCGAACAGCCATTCCATTCCTGGCCCATCAGCAGATATATCAAGGCCACCTGTCATGTGACAGCAGGACTCCAAACTTCTATCTTCACCTGTTATTTGGATCCATTCAGATTCACTTGTGCCGTGGCATATATGGTTTAACAATAGAGGCAACAGTATCTGGATCACCACGCACAAGTTTCAGTCCTATCTGAAGACTGATTTCAAGTATTCCGTCTTCAATGCTGGTAATACCAAGTTCTTTCTGCATGTTCAGTACTTTAGTGGACTTACAGCAACCACGTATGATTCTTGAGGCTTCATTTTGCATTTTCTCAAGTCTGTCGATACCTTTGCTGTTATGTAGGACCAATACTGGTGTGTGGTAATCTATCAGAGACGTAATATAAGCTAAGGACATCATTTTGACTTCTAATATTTGCACCATAATTAGGACTGTACCCTACGACATCTTTAAGAGCTCTGAGTCTATCTTTACACTGTCGGTTTAGTGTTTGCCCACCAGCTGCAGTACACGGGACTGACAATGTACATGCAGGTGTTACCGGCACAAATCAATCAATCAATCATCCTCACATTCCTACCGACAAGAACCTAATAGTGACAAGAGATTACCTCACCTCAGTCCCTGCCAGCAGGCCGAATCCTATTAGCCTCTACCAACGTTGCCACAAGATCTTTCCACCTCAAACTGGGGTATAAGTATATCCCTTTGTCACAAGAGGCCTACTAAAACCCCGACCCGCATCCCATCATCCCCCAAATCAGTAGCTAGTGGCCTACCCGGAGCTTTACCCACCCCAGTATGTAGGAACATATCGACTATTATGATAGGTCGCCTTACCCCACCATCAGGCAGGTCTCCTCCACATCCCACCCACCTCCCTGCCAAACAATACATAGATACCGTCAACCATAGTCAGGAAGCCTAGGCAGGTGCTATGATCACAGCCTATCGCTGTTCTTCCAAGTAACTTCAAAACATATTGTATCTCTTGTTTCTGTGAAGAACATGAACATCTCAAACCTTATGAAAAAAAAAAAAAAAGCCTTAAAACCTTAAGACGTGTTATCCTGCCTAGTCCAGAAAGGATACACGAGGAGACTACCGGTGTAAGACGACAGGTCGTCCACACTATGTACAAGTGTCCGGCATCCCTGCCCCTCGCTAGACAGATGCATCAAGCTGGCTACATATGCCTGCCCCCACCCCGGTCGATGACCTCAGGGTTCTTTTTTTTTTTTGTTTTTTCTCGTTCGTTTGTGTTTTTGTGTGTGTGATCACGTTCGTGTGGACATGTATATAAACTGACATGTGTGCAGCTGTGAGGTGGGGGACTAGTGTGTGTGTGTGTGTGTGTGTGTGTGTGTGTGTGTGTGTGTGTGTAGGTTTATTGGCACACAGGAGAAAGTTCTCGTCGGGTGGGCGGGTGGGGCTCTGGTCGAGGGGGGTGGAGGGTTGAGGTGGAGGGTGGAGGAGGGGGAAGTAGAAGTAGTCGCAGGAGGAAGAGGAGGAGCAGCGACCAGGGGTCACCGGGTGCGTGAGACCTGCTCAGCCGCCGGCACCTCACAGCCTCGCTCAACCCCACGGCTGATACTGGACACGTATCCTAACTTGACCTGCTACTGGCCGTTCACTCATCCTGTGCGTCTTGCCCGATACACGTCACAAGTATAGCAAGTCTACCAGTTGTTACCAGTTTTCCTGTCATGCCATTGTTACGCTACAGATGTAAGCGAGAAGTATCGTAACTTTGCTTACCGTCATTGGTTCGTTGATCACGTAACTTATCACGTACTCCCATCACCGTGACCAGTTCCCAGGACCGTGTGTGAGCTCTCAGCTTTTGGCAACAGACGATCAGTATCGCTCGCTGATTGCGAGGACTATACGTGGACACATCCGTCACCTCACACTCCAACACAAGGCAGACGTCACTACCTATGTGCGCGGAGACATCTAAACTGTCAGTGTTGTAATGCACAACACACTAGTGTTGTGGATGGTCCCCTTTGCCTTGGATGAAACTTCTAAGAGGTCCCTTTCCTCCTGGGGAAAATATTCTTTTCACTCAAGATTATAATTCTTGACGTGTACCATCTTTCCTAAATATAAAGTCTTCAAGGATCCATCTTCTCTTAAGAATAGAATTCACGAGGGAACCAATTTCTGCATCAGAAAAATGATCATGAAAGTGATGATGATAATAATCTAGAAGACAACACCGAGAGTTGGCGAGGATAATGCTGCTCTGTCACAATCTTCCCTTCCTCCCCAGGGGCGTGGGTATCCCGGGTCACCACAAGGTAACGTCACAGGACACCCAGAACCTGACACACACACACACACACACACACACACACACACACACACACACACTAACCCGTTATTCGGGTTGCTAAAGTGACTTAAAGGAGGTTGAGAGTTACAAAGATGCCAGTTAGCTTACGTATGTTCTGGAGTCACATGTGTTGTTGCTTTTCACATATGTTGCCAGACACTCATATATATTGCTAGTCACAAATGTTGCTAGACAGCCACATATGCTGCTAACGAGTCGCAAATGTTGCTAGTCACACCTGTTGTTAGACTCACACGTATTGTTGGAGTCACATATATGGCTAGAGAGTCACATGTTTTATCATTCTCACATATTCCTAAACAGTCGCATATACTTCTGAACTGTCGCATTGGGTGATGGCGTCACATATGTTGCGAGTCACATACATCACCAGAGTCACATATGTTGCGAGTCACATACATCACCAGAGTCACATATGTTGCGAGTCACATACATCACCGGAGTCACATATGTTGCGAGTCACATACATCACCAGAGTCACATATGTTGCGAGTCACATACATCACCGGAGTCACATATGTTGCGAGTCACATACATCACCGGAGTCACATATGTTGAGAGTCACATACATCACCGGAGTCACATATGTTGATGAACGGTCCAATACTTTGTTAGTTATGATATTTCCTGGGTAAACAGAGAGGTGGCTAATCACACACAGTAACTACGATCACACAGGGTCGTCAGACGGTCTCGGGAAGTGGTAGACGGTCGTGAGGCGTCTCACAGAGTATCAGAGAGCCACAGAAGGCCGTCAGGCTGTCTCGGAGGTGCTAGACAGCTACAGAGGGCCGCGAGACAGTCGTGGAGAGTAGCAAACAACAACAGGAGGTCATCAGGCGGCCCCGGAGAATGCTAGACAGCCACAAGGAGGTCATGAGATAGCCCCATAGAGCGCTGTCCAGCCACAGGAGGTCGTCAAACATTGGCTGGGGGCTAGACAGGCACTAAGGATAGGGAGACAGTGCCAGACAGCCACAGAGGATCATCAGACGGTCACAGGGAGAGACGGTTTCCAAGGCAGTCACACAGGTTGCCACACAGACATGCAGTTTGAGGATCTTTGCGTTGACAGAAAGAAAAACTTCATCACGAAAGCATTAGTACAGACTCCCTTCGGAAACTTCGCTGTTAGCGAATATACAGTGTCAGAAATAATGAATTTTACCGACCTTTCCTAACGAGATTAGTATCCACAAATTCGTGAATTTCTGAGTGATCACTTTTGTTTAACGAAATGCCGACTTCCAGACTGACTCGGGCGATGCAAATACGGCTTGTCGCTTGATGTTCACGAAACTCAAACCACTTAATCTTTTGATTGGTGACTTCACTGTTTCCCAGTGATGTCTCACAAGCTGCTCCTGCTGGCTTATGTTTTGCAAGCTGCTTCTGCTGACTCATGTTTCACAAGCTGTTCCTGCTGACTCATGTTTCACAAGCTGTTCCTGCTGACTCATGTTTCACAAGCTGGTCCTGCTGACTCAGGTTTCACAAGCTGTTCTATTGACTTATGTTTCGCAAGCTGCTCCTACTAAATTATTTTGCACAAGCTGCTCCATCGACTTATGTTTCACAAGCTGTTCCTATTGACTCATGTTTCACAAGCTGCTCCAGCTGACTCACGTTCCACAAGCTGCTCCTGCTGACTCATGTTTCACAAGCTGCTCCTGCTGACTTATGTTTAACAAGCTGTTCCTGCTGACTCATGTTTCACAGGCTGTTCCTGCTGACTCATGTTTCACAGGTTGTTTCTGCTGATTCATGTTTCACAAGCTGCTCCTGCTGACTTATGTTTAACAAGCTGTTCCTGCTGACTTATGTTTAACAAGCTGTTCCTGCTGACTCATGTTTCACAAGCTGTTCCTGCTGACTCATGTTTCACTAGCTGCTCCTGATGACTCATGTTTCACAAGCTGCTCCATCGACTGATGTTTCACAAGCTGTTCTTATTGACTTATGTTTCACAAGCTGCTCCATCGAGTGGTCTTTCACAGGCTGCTCCTATCGACTGTTTCACAAGCTGATCTTATTGACTTATGTTTCACAAGCTGATCCATCGACTGGTCTTTCACAGGCTGCTCCTATCGACTGATGTTTCACAAGCTAGTCTTCTTGACTTACGTTTCACAAGATGCTCCTCATCCCTAATGTTTCACAAGTCGCTCCTGTGGACTGATGTTTCACAAGCTGCTCCTATCGACTGATGTTTCACAAGCTGGTCTTCTTGACTTACGTTTCACAAGCTGATCCTATTCCCTAATGTTTCACAAGCCGCTCCTGTTGACTAATGTTTCACAAGCTTCTCCTGACTGGTGTTTCACTAGCTGCTCCTGTTTACTAGTGTTCCACGAACTGCTTCTGCTGTTGAATCAAGTTTCACCAGCTGCTTGTGTTGGCTTGTATTTCACTAGCTGCTCCTAGTCCGGTTGGACCACACATGGGAACAACAGCGAACAGTGTCGACAGTCAGTCATCCATCACTACCAGCAACCCAGACTCCTCGACCAGAGGACCAGGTGCGTGCATGTACCGCTGAAGCCCCACACCACAGCCCATATGGTAGGTTCTTCCATCACTAGGTCGAGGCCGTGGGCTCTCTGCTGAGCCCGGTCTTCGCTAATTGCTACATGTACAGTGAGGAGAACCAAGAACTCCGGGACAGCACCGTCCGCCCGACCACCTACTACGACCGATATGTTGACAATTATGTCGTCATAAGGAAGGAAGAGAAACTCAAAAAGAAATATAACCAACTGTGGAAGAAACTTTGATTTTGACATTCTCTGATGTTATATGAGGACAACAGTATCCCATTGCCATATCCTGGCTGACAATGGTCAATATGATACTGGCGTCCATCGTAAGTTGGTGACTTATGCTGGTGTCTCACCGTCGAGAGTGAGTCTCTCTGAGGTACAAAGTAAGTGTTATAACAGCCGATCTGAATCGTGCTTACAAACCTGTTATCACGAGCATCTTCCACCAAGATATTGCCAAAGTCAAACAAATTTGTTCATGATCTCTCCAAACCACTGGTAAACACACAAGCCTCGAGGTCCAAACAAGACACCAGGATTTCAGCAAGGACTAAACGTCTGCTGCCTCACGAACGGACGAACGTACTCTGAAGAAGCTACTGAGAGGGAACGTTACCCGTAACATCCTTGAAGACAACATTAGCGAGAAAACCATCTACTACGTCGTGAGAAACAACCTCACACAGAGCACCAGCCTGTAGCAGTTTACCATTAGTCTCAACGTGAGACAAGAAACGTTCGGCAACACTAAGTTGGTCTTCAACAAATAGTGTACTAAAGAAAATATTCTACCTGTTTACACAAACATATATAGGATATATATATATATATATATATATATATATATATATATATATATATATATATATATATATATATATATATATATATATATATATATATATATATATATATCATCCCTGGGGATAGGGGATTAAGAATACTTCCCACGTATTCCCTGCGTGTCGTAGAAGGCGACTAAAAGGGGAGGGAGCGGGGGGCTGGAAATCCTCCCCCTCTCGTTTTTTTTTTTTTAATTTTCCAAAAGAAGGAACAGAGGGGGCCAGGTGAGGATATTCCAAAAAAGGCCCAGTCCTCTGTTCTTAACGCTACCTCGCTAACGCGGGAAATGGCAAATAGTTTAAAAGAAAAAAAAGATATATATATATATATATATATATATATATATATATATATATATATATATATATATATATATATATATATATATGGTATATATATATATATATATATATATATATATATATATATATATATATATATATATATATATATATATATATATATATGGTAAGGTTATTTAATGTATGTATGATTCATGGTGAGGTGCCTGAGGATTGGCGGAATGCTTGCATAGTGCCATTGTACAAAGGCAAAGGGGATAAGAGTGAGTGCTCAAATTACAGAGGTATAAGTTTGTTGAGTATTCCTGGTAAATTATATGGGAGGGTATTGATTGAGAGGGTGAAGGCATGTACAGAGCATCAGATTGGGGAAGAGCAGTGTGGTTTCAGAAGTGGTAAAGGATGTGTGGATCAGGTGTTTGCTTTGAGGAATGTATGTGAGAAATACTTAGAAAAGCAAATGGATTTGTATGTAGCATTTATGGATCTGGAGAAGGCATATGATTGAGTTGATAGAGATGCTCTGTGGAAGGTATTAAGAATATATGGTGTGGGAGGCAAGTTGTTAGAAGCAGTGAAAAGTTTTTATCGAGGATGTAAGGCATGTGTACGTGTAGGAAGAGAGGAAAGTGATTGGTTCTCAGTGAATGTAGGTTTGCGGCAGGGGTGTGTGATGTCTCCATGGTAGTTTAATTTGTTTATGGATGGGGTTGTTAGGGAGGTGAATGCAAGAGTTTTGGAAAGAGGGGCAAGTCTGCAGTCTGTTGTGGATGAGAGAGCTTGGAAAGTGAGTCAGTTGTTGTTCGCTGATGATACAGCGCTGGTGGCTGAGTCATATGAGAAACTGCAGAAGCTGGTGACTGAGTTTGGTAAAGTGTCTGAGAGAAGAAAGTTAAGAGTAAATGTGAATAAGAGCAAGGTTATTAGGTACAGTAGGGTTGAGGGTCAAGTCATTTGGGAGGTAAGTTTGAATGGGGAAAAACTGGAGGAAGTAAAGTGTTTTAGATATCTGGGAGTGGATCTGGCAGCGGATGGAACCATGGAAGCGGAAGTGAATCATAGGGTGGGGGAAGGGGCGAAAATTCTGGGAGCCTTGAAGAATGTTTGGAAGTCGAGAACATTTTCTCGGAAAGCAAAAATGGGTATCTTTGAAGGAATAGTGGTTCTAACAATGTTGTATGGTTGCGAGGCGTGGGCTATGGATAGAGTTGTGCGCAAGAGGGTGGATGTGCTGGAAATGAGATGTTTGAGGACAATATGTGGTGTGAGGTGGTTTGATCGAGTAAGTAATAATAGGGTAAGAGAGATGTGTGGAGATAAAAAGAGTGTGGTTGAGAGAGCAGAAGAGGGTGTTTTGAAATGCTTTGGTCACATGGAGAGAATGAGTGAGGAAAGATTGACCAAGAGGATATATGTGTCAGAGGTGGAGGGAACGAGGAGAAGTGGGAGACCAAATTGGAGGTGGAAAGATGGAGTGAAAAAGATTTTGAGTGATCGGGGCCTGAACATGCAGGGGGATGAAAGGCGTGCAAGGAATAGAGTGAATTGGAACGATGTGGTATACCGGGGTCGACGTGCTGTCAATGGACTGAATCAGGGCATGTGAAGAGTCTGGGGTAAACCATGGAAAGTTCTGTGGGGCCTGGATGTGGAAAGGGAGCTGTGGTTTCGGTGCATTATTCCATGACAGCTAGAGACTGAGTGTGAACGAATGGGGCCTTTGTTGTCGTTTCCTAGCGCTACCTAGCACACATGAGGGGGGAGGGGGATGTTATTCCATGTGTGGCGAGGTTGCGATCGGAATAAATAAAGGCAGACAGTATGAATTATGTACATATGTATATATGTATATGTCTGTGTGTGTGTATATATGTATATATATATATATATATATATATATATATATATATATATATATATATATATATATATATATATATATATATATATATATATATATATATATATTGAGATGTATAGGTATGTATATTTGCGTGTGTGGACGTGTATTTATGTATATACATGTGTATGTGGGTGGGTTGGGCCATTCTTTCGTCTGTTTCCTTGCGCTACCTCGCAAACGCGGGAGACAGCTACAAAGCAAAATAAAATAAATAAATAAATATATATATATATATATATATATATATATATATATATATATATATATATATATATATATATATATATATATATATATATATTCACTTATATTCATTTTGCTTTGTCGCTGTCTCCCGCGCAGCGAGGTAGCGCAAGGAAACAGACGGAAGAACGGCCCAACCCACCCACATACACATATATATACATACACGTCCACACACGCAAATATACATACCTATGCACCTCAACGTATACATATATATACACACACAGACATATACATATATACACATGTAATTTAGTTTATACTGTCTGACTTTATTCAATCCCATCGCCACCTCGCCACACATGAAATAACATATCCCTCCCCTCTCATGTGTGCGAGGTAGCGCTAGGAAAAGACAACAAAGGCCCCATTCGTTCACACTCAGTCTCTAGCTGTCATGTAATAATGTAACGAAACCACAGCTCCCTTTCCACATCCAGGCCCCACAGAACTTTCCATGGTTTGCCCCACACGCTTCACATGCCCTGGTTCAATCCATTAAGAGCACGTCGACCACGGTATACCTCATCGTTCCAATTCACTCTATTCCTTGCCCGCCTTTCACCCTCCTGCATGTTCAGGCCCCGATCACTCAAAATCTTTTTCACTCCATCTTTCCACCTCCAATTTGGTCTCCCACATCTCCTCGTTCCCTCTACCTCTGACACATGTATCCTCTTGGTCAATCTTTCCTCACTCATCCTCACCATGTGACCAACGCATTTCAAACACCCTCTTCTGCTCTCTCAACCACACTTTTTTTTTATTACCGCGCATCTCTCTTACCCTTTCATTACTTACTCAAACATCTCATTCCCAATTCATCCACCCTCCTTCCAAAAACTCTTATCTATAGCCCACGCCTCGCAACCACATAGCATTGTTGGAACCACTATTCCTTCAAACATACCCATTTTTACTTTCCGAGATAATGTTCTCGCCTTCCACACATTTTTCAACGCTCCCAGATACCTTCCACAGAGCATCTCTATCAACTCTATCATATGCCTTCTCCAGATCCATAAATGCTGTATACAAATCCATTTGCTATTCTAAGTATTTCTCACAAACATTCTTCAAAGCAAACACCTGATCCACACATCCTCTACCACTTCTGAAACCACACTGCTCTTCCCCAATCTGATGCTCTGTACATGCCCTCACCCTCTCGATCAATACCCTTCCATATAATTTCCTAGGAATACTCATCAAACTTATAACACTATAATTTGAGCACTCATCCTTATCCCCTTTGCCTTTGTACAATGGCACTATGCATGTATTCCACTAATCCTCAGGTACCTCACCATGAGTCATACATACATTAAATATCCTTACCAACCAATCAACAACAGTCACCCC
The DNA here is from genome assembly GCF_036320965.1 of Panulirus ornatus. Lineage (NCBI taxonomy): Eukaryota > Metazoa > Arthropoda > Malacostraca > Decapoda > Palinuridae > Panulirus > Panulirus ornatus. Next base: position 2,398,951 of record NC_092224.1, on the reverse strand, counting down.
TTTTTTGATAAATTCCACTGCAATGCCATCCAAACCCACTGCCTTGCCGGCTTTCATCTTCCGCAAAGCTTTTATTGCCTCTTCTCTGTTTACCAAATCATTCTCTCTAACCCTCTCACTTCGCACACCACCTCGAACAAAACACCCTATATCTGCCACTCTATCATCAAACACATTCAACAAACCTTCAAAATACTCACTCCATCTCTTTCTCACATCACCACTACTTGTTATCACCACCTCATTAGCCCCCTTCACAGATGTTCCCATTTGTTCTCTTGACTTATGCACTTTATTTACCTCCGTCCACAACATCTTTTTATTCTTCCTAAAATCTAACGATACTCTCTCACCCCAACTCTCATTTGCCATCTTTTTCACCTCTTGCACCTTTCTCTTGACCTCCTGCCTCTTTCTTTTATACATCTCCCACTCATTTGCACTATTTCCCTGCAAAGCTCGTCCAAATGCCCCTCTCCTCTCTTTCACTAATAATCTTACTTCTTCATCCCACCACTCACTACCCTTTCTAATCTCCCCACCTCCCTCGCTTCTCATGCCACAAGCATCTTTTGCGCAAGCCATCACTGCTTCCCTAAATATATCCCATTCCCTCCCCACTCCACTTACTTCCTTTGCTCTCACCTTTTTCCATTCTGCACTCAGTCTCTCCTGGTACCTCCTCACACAAGTCTCCTTCCCAAGCTCACTTACTCTTACCACTCTCTTCACCCCAACATTCTCTCTTCTTTTCTGAAAACCTCTACAAATCTTCACCTTCGCCTCCACAAGATAATGATCAGACATCCCTCCAGTTGCACCTCTCAGCACATTAACATCCAAAAGTCTCTCTTTCGCACGCCTATCAATTGACACTTAATCTAATAACGTTTTCTGGCCATCTCTCTTACTTACATACGTATACTTATGTATATCTCTCTTTTTAAACCAGGTATTCCCAATCACTAGTCCTTTTTCAGCACACAAACCTTCAAGTTCTTCACCATTTCCATTTACAACACTTAACACCCCATATGCACCAATTATACCCCTAACTGCCACATTACTCACCTTTGCATTCAAATCACACATCACTATTCACCCGGTCTCGTGCATCAAACCTACTAACACACTCACTCAGCTGCTCCCAAAACACTTGCCTCTCATGATCTTTCTTCTCATGCCCAGGTGCATATGCACCAATAATCACCCATCTCTCTCCATCCACTTTCAGTTTTACCCATATCAATCTGGAGTTTACTTTCTTACCCTCTATCACATACTCCCACAACTCCTGTTTCAGGAGTAGTGCTACTCCTTCCCTTGCTCTTTTCCTCTCACTAACCCCTGACTTTACTCCCAAGACATTCCCAAGCTACTCTTCCCCTTTACCCTTGAGCTTCGTTTCACTCAGAGCCAAAACACCCAGGTTCCTTTCCTCAAACACACTACCTATCTCTCCTTTTTTCACATCTTGGTTACATCCACACACATTTAGACACGCCAGTCTAAGCCTTCGAGGAGGATGAGCACTCCCCGCGTGACTCCTTCTTCTGTTTCCCATTTTAGAAAGTTGAAATACAAGGAGGGGAGGGTTTCTAGCCCCCCGCTCCCGTCCCCTTTAGTCGCCTTCTACGACACGTATATACATGTAGAGAGAGAGAGAGAGAGAGAGAGAGAGAGAGAGAGAGAGAGAGAGAGAGAGAGAGAGAGAGAGAGAGAGAGAGAGCGTAAAAAGGTGGCCTTGATTAGGACGTTCAGTTCCTCGTGCCGTCTCAACTAACATAAAAATGATATCAAAAATGAATTGAACTCGTGAGGTAGTCAGGTGTCACAGTCGTTCCTTGTGCCGTAAAGAGCGGGTGTTGATCCTCCATCATGACATGTTGACGTAGATATCTGTCATATATCATGTATCACAGAACTAACCAGTAAGGCAAATGTTCAACGTGAATTATGAACTGAGTGACGATAAAAACCAGTTGATTTACAAAGAAATTTATGTTTAAATCATTATTATTTTCTTTTTTTTTTTGTAACACTTGTGACCCGTCTGCCGTCACCCGTTAACCTTCCCTTCAGCACGACGGCAGTTGATGGGTCGATGACCTGACCCTTGTCCTGATGGCTATGGGTCAGGTCAAAGGCCAGGCCATCAAATCGAAGATGTTAAGGAACTCAAAGACAGGGACATCTCCCTGCGGCACAGCAAGTCTCTTTGACAACTCTTCTTTTCTGTATCATATGAATATACTTACAACACACACACACACACACACACACACACACACACACACACACACACACACACACACACAAAGCCTCGGTCGTTTTCTCTGCTTAATCTTGTCATTAGTAATATAATACGATCGCTATCACAGCGGGTACTCCGAACGACCCCTGACCTTCCCTCTAGCTTCTCCCAGAACAACTTTCCAACTCAAAACACAGTCGTAGGGAGGATATCGCCCTCTCCTCAACACCATGGTCAGTCATGTTACACTAGCTGTAACTGGTCAGTCATGTTTCACTAGCTACAACTGGTCAGTCATGTTTCACTAGCTGTAACTGGTCAGTCATGTTACACTAGCTGTAACTGGTCAGTCATGTTACACTAGCTGTAACTGGTCAGTCATGTTTCACTAGCCACAACTGATCAGTCATGTTACACTAGCTGTAACTGGTCGGTCATGTTTCACTAGCTGTAACTGGTCAGTCATGTTACACCAGCTGTAACTGGTCAGTCATGTTTCACTAGCTACAACTGATCAGTCATGTTACACTAGCTGTAACTGGTCGGTCATGTTTCACTAGCTGTAACTGGTCAGTCATGTTACACTTGCTGTAACTGGTCAGTCATGTTACACTAGCTGTAACTGGTCAGTCATGTTACACTAGCTGTATCTGTTCAGTCATGTTACACTAGCTGTATCTGGTCAGTCATGTTTCACTAGCTACAACTGATCAATCATGTTACACTAGCTGTAACTGGTCAGTCATGTTTCACTAGCTGTAACTGGTCAGTCATGTTACACTTGCTGTAACTGGTCAGTCATGTTTCAATAGCTGTAACTGGTCAGTCATGTTACACTAGCTGTAACTGGTCAGTCATGTTTCACTAGCTGTAACTGGTCTCTCATGTTACACTAGCTGTAACTGGTCAGCCATATTACACTAGCTGTAACTGGTCAGTCATGTTACACTAGCTGTATCTGGTCAGTCATGTTTCACTAGCTACAACTGGTCAGTCATGTTTCACTAGCTACAACTGGTCAGTCATGTTTCGCTAGCTTTAACTGGTCAGTCATGTTACTCTAGCTGTATCTGGTCAGTCATGTTTCACTAGCTACAACTGGTCAGTCATGTTTCACTAGCTGTAACTGGTCAGTCATGTTTCACTAGCTGTAACTGGTTAGTCATGTTTCACTAGCTGTAACTGGTCAGTCATGTTTCACTAGCTGTAACTGGTCAGTCATGTTACACTGGCTGTATCTGGTCAGTCATGTTTCACTTGCTACAACTGGTCAGTCATGTTTCACTAGCTGTAACTGGTCAGTCATGTTACACTAGCTGTATCTGGTCAGTCATGTTTCACTAGCTGTAACTGGTCAGTCATGTTTCACTAACTACAACTGGTCAGTAATGTTTCACTAGCTGTAACTGGTCAGTCATGTTTCACTAGCTGTAACTGGTCAGTCATGTTTCACTAGCTGTAACTGGTCAGTCATGTTTCACTAGCTGTAACTGGTCAGTCATGTTACACTAGCTGTATCTGGTCAGTCATGTTTCACTTGCTACAACTGGTCAGTCATGTTTCACTAGCTGTAACTGGTCAGTCATGTTACACTAGCTGTAACTGGTCAGTCATGTTTCACTAGCTGTAACTGGTCAGTCATATTGCACCAGCTACAACTGGTCAGTCATGTTTTACTAGCTACAGCTGGTCAATCATGTTTCACTAGCTGTAACCGGTTAGTCATATTTCACTAACTACAACTGGTCAGTCATGTTTCACTGGCTCCAACTGGTCGGTCATGTTCACTAGCTACAGCTGGTCAGTCATGTTTCAGTAGCTGTAACTAGTCAGTCATGTTTCAGTAGCAGCAACTAGTCAGTCATGTTTCACTAGCTGCTTCTGGTCAATCATGTCTCATTAGCTCCTAACCACACGTTTCACAAGCTGCGTCTCATCACTGGTGTTTCACTAGTTGTTTATGATCATTAGCTGCTTCTGACTGACGGTGTTTCACTATCTACGTCTAATAACTCACGTTTCTTTACCTGACTCTGATCAGTGGTGTTTCGTAAGTGCTGAATCCTACTTGCGGTGGTCGGTGCACAGTTTCTAATACTCACTTCACCATCTGTTCCTGAAGAGTAACGCTTGATGAGTTGCCTCTGATCAGAGATCATGCACCACCTGCTTCTGATCACTCATGTTTCACCAACTGTTCCCGATAACTTTTTATTTACGTGCTCTTTCTATCACTCAGATTTCACCGTCTGTTCAGTGATTTTTCCTCTACCTGCTTTTGATTAGTCATGTTTCATTAATTGCTTTTGATAAGTCATGCTTTACTGCATATTTCTGACCACAGATGTTTCATAAAATTTTTTTTCACAAACTGCTTCTGATCAGCGATGGTTCACAAGCTGTTTCTGAACAGTGATGCTTAACTAGCTGCTTCTCATCAGTGATGTTTCACTAGCTACTCCTGACCAGTCATGCTTCATTAGTTATTTCTAAGCAGTGATGTCTTACAAGCGGTTTCTGAGTTTCACTTGCTGCCCCAAATCAGTGACGTTTCACTGGCTGACTCTGGTTAGTGGTGTTTCACTAGCTACCTTTGGCCAGTGACGTTTCACTAGTTTTCTCTAATTAGTGATATTTCACCAGCTGTTTATGGTCAGTGGTGTTTCACTTGCTTTTTTTTTAATTCATGGTGTTCATTAGCTGCCTAGTCTGATCAGTGGCCGTCCACTAACTCTCTTTAATCAGCGGTGTTTCACTAGCTGCCTTTGATCAGGAATGTTTCATTAGTTTTTTTTTGATGTCTTTTGATTAAGTACCTGTTGTTGGTCCTTATTATTTCACTAGTAGCTGATGCTTACTGCTGTTTCACTAAGTGTTTCTTGTGACTATTGTTTCATTGAATGCTACCTTTCAGTAATGTTTCCCATTCTTCCTTGTTTGATCATTGTTTCACTAGCATCTTTTGTTTAGCGATGATTCAGTAGCTGCTTCTGGTGACTAATACTTTTCTAGCCGCTTTTTTTAATGGGGTTTCACTAGAAGCTTCTGTTTGCTGATATTTCACCCTTTGCACTTGCTTTATCCACTCTGTTGAAACTCTTGTTTTCTAATGGACACTCTTTACTCATGTTTCACTAGCGTCATCAAATTACTAGAGTTTCACACAGTGTGTGCAATCACTGATGTTTCACTAGTTGTATGTAATCACTAGAATTTCACTATATGTTACTGGTCCCTGATGTTTCACTAGCAGTCCCTAGTTACCATTGTTTAACTAGCAGTTCCTGGTCAGAGGTGTTTCACTAGCAGCTCCTGGTCAATGATGTTTCACTGGCTGCTCCTGGTCACTAGTGTTTGACCATCTCCTAGTCACTAGAATCTCACCAGTTGCGCCTGACGTTAGAACTAGCTGTATTGGGCCAATCATACTTCATCAACTGTTTTCTCTTCAATAACTACCTCCCCTTGGCTGATCATGTTTCAGCTAGGAGCACCTAACTATATGTACTTCAAGTAACAGATATTACTGACCAGTTTTACATTTACAAATCAGCTGCTCCTGACCAATCTTATTTCAACCAGCTGTTGCAGAGGACCTCTCGTGATCCTTCTTGTTGATCTTAATAAATCGATTTCATTCTGACTAATCTTGAAGAAATAACATTTCAACTAGCTACAGAATCTCGACCAATCATCATGCAACTTGCTCCTCCTTATGGTTGATTACACTTCTGATTACTCCTGGTCCACACTATTTCTTTTGGTGACGCCTGAAAATTGATCATGATCAACTAAATATCATCCGGTCAATAATCATGATCAACCAAATATCATCCGGTCAATAATCATGATCAACCAAATATCATCCGGTCAATAATCATAATCAACCAAATATCATCCGGTCAATAATCATGATCAACCAAATATCATCCGGTCAATAAGTAACACGGAATTATAGTTGAGCAAGATGGTGCGGTCCTTGAGTACGACAACGGTACGACCCGCGAACACGACGGTGCAGCCTTCAGCACGAAGGTACGACCCTTGAGTACGACGGTACGACCTTTTGAGTATGACGGCCTGGCACCACGCACTCACCAATCAACACACCGTCACGCAAACTTCCTCAACATGCAACTATATCGGCGCACGTCCAGGGTGTGCATTGTTCGTGATCACTGGACGACATGCAAGCATGCCTGAGGGACGACTTCATGCCAGCCGTCTGGATCTGGAAGCCAGGTGGCGTGGGAGAAGTCACTGACCTGCTCACTAGTCACAATATAAGAATGTTCGTCACACACTTTTTTTCTTTTTATTTCTTTTCCCATTCATTCTTCAAGCTTGATCCCCGGCCTATTCCTCTATTCCTTTCACCATTATTTCAAACTTCATTTCAGATCTTTTCTGCTCATCTCTTTTGCTATTTTGCTTTTCGTGCTTCAATCCAATCATTTTTCTCTTATCTCCTTTACCATTTTTTTCTGTTCTTCACTCCAGGTTTTCTCTCTCTCATTTCCCTTGCCTTTATCTCATGCTTCATTCCAAGTTATTTTTTTTCTTATTTCCTTTGGCTATTATATTTGCCCTTCATTCCAAGGTTGGTTTTCCTCTTTCATTTACATCTTTTGCCTCTTTTTCTTTTCTTTATTTCATGCTTCCTTCTGGACCTGACCTCAGTAAGGACATCACATGGTCAGTGTAGCTTCCTCACATACCAACTGATAACCGTCAGGGTGTTCATGATGCAGGATGAGGACCATACAGTACGTGCAGCTGGTGGTGCTCCATCTGTACTGCTGGAGGAACCATCCGATGTGTTGAATGACCTAACCTGTCTGGACGCCAGAGGGAGACACATCCAGAATAACCCTCAGGGAAAACTTGTCTTGACTACACTCCCCCCCCACGTCAATGTTCTTGGAGACTTTGATTCTTGGAGGAGCAATAGCCTTAGATTCTCTGTAGTAGATAAGATACCCTTGGATTCTTGCAGCAGCTCTCTAAGATTTCTCGAGGAGCTCACTAGAATCCATGAGAGAGCTCCCTAAGATTTTTCGAGCTCTAAGATTCATGGAAGGGCTCCCTAAAACTCATGAAGGAGTTCCTTAAGATTCTTGGAGGAAGCTCCCTAAGATTCATGAAGGAGTTCCTGAAAATTCACGGGAGAATCCTCCAAGGTTTATGGAGGAGCTCTCTATGATTCAAGAGGAAGCTTTAAAGATTCATGGGAAGATTCTTAACATTCATGGAAGGCCGTAAGATTCATGGGGAGCTTCCTAAGACTCATGAGGAGCTCTCTATGAGTCATGGCCAGATCCCTAAGATTTATGGGAGCTCCCTAAAATTCATGAGGGAGGTCCCAATGAGTCATGGTTAGAGATTTTTTTTCAAAGGTTAAGAAGATAATGGAGACGAAAAATTGGGGCTGTATTCTCCATTCTGAATACGAAGAACAGATAATGAAAGAAAAGGAATCATCGTGATTCATGAGACGTTCTGGAGTCATTATTGATATGTATGTGGAGGGGGAAGGTAGAGTACAGCTGGCAACACTGCCCACCTGACAACAACACTGCAGGATCACTAGTGGCACTGTCCACCTGACAACAACACTACAGGGTCACTAGTGGCACTGTCCACCTGACAACAACATTGCAGGATCACTAGTGGCACTGTCCACCTGACAACAACACTGCAGGATCACTAGTGGCACTAACAACCTGACAACAACACTGCAGGATCACTAGTGGCACTAACAACCTGACAACAACACTACAGGATTACTAGTGGCACTGCCCACCCGACAACAACACTACAGGATCACTAGTGGCACTAACCACCTGACAACAACACTACAGGATCACTAGTGGCACTGTCCACCTGACAACAACACTGCAGGATCACTAGTGGCTTAGTCCACCTGACAACAACACTGCAGGATCACTAGTGGCACTGTCCACCTGACAACAACACTGCAGGATCACTAGTGGCACTAACCACCTGACAACAACACTACAGGATCACTAGTGGCATTGTCCACCTGACAACAACACTGCAGGATCACTAATGGCACTGCCCACCTGACAACAACACTGCAGGATCACCAGTGGCACTAACCACCTGATAACAACACTGCAGGATCACTAGTGGCACTAACCACCTGATAACAACACTGCAGGATCACTAGTGGCACTGTCCACCTGATAACAACACTGCAGGATCACTAGTGGCACTGTCCACCTGATAACACTGCAGGATCACTAGTGGCACTGTCCACCTGATAACAACACTGCAGGATCACTAGTGGCACTGTCCACCTGATAACAACACTGCAGGATCACCAGTGGCACTAACCACCTGATAACAACACTGCAGGATCACTAGTGGCACTAACCACCTGATAACAACACTGCAAGATCAAGGACAAGACACGTTAAACAGTTCATCTGTCGACTGACATAAATGTACACATCCTCAAAACATTCATCATTAGTCTTCACTACATACGCCTGGTCTACGAGGAGATAATAAACACATTACTGTACGGAAACAGCCTGGTGGTGGTGGGTGAGGGGAGCGGGCTGGAGGGATTTCAGATAAGAAAGATAGAAATCGGCCCCTCCGTCCCCCTCCACCCAGACATTTGTAGTGCTTGGCTTGGCTTCTTAAATTTTCATACCAAACAAAAAGCATATTTCATATGTTATTGTATATGTATGTATGTAACAGAGAGAGAGAGAGAGAGAGAGAGAGAGAGAGAGAGAGAGAGAGAGAGAGAGAGAGAGAGAGAGAGAGAGAGAGAGAGAGAGAGAGAGAGAGAGAGAGAGTACTTACATACTAACGAGTCCTTACAAGACTAAGGCAAATGGCAGGACCAGTGAGTAACGCACATAGCAGGAAACTCGTAAGTGACGTGTTGTCAAGTGTGAGATGGAGAGGCCAGTGTGTGGCACGTATGGTTGAGGACTGAACGCCACGTGTGAGGAGGAAAAAAATAGCAACCTGAACTATAGGAATGAAATATGACAGGCAGTGAAGTAATGGCTCACTGCTCAGTCGTCACTCACTTCTCCCGATACCCAGGCGCCGGGCAGTACCTCCCTGGCCTACCACCTTTTTCTAGATGGGACGAAAGGGTAGATAGTGAGAAAGAAAAAATAGACGAAAAATAGTCAAAATCTGGTTAAGATGACTGGCACGTAATTCATTACAATAAGCTGGCTTATCTGCATGAGGACCTGCTGCCCAGTCCACCCTGGGTGAGGTGGCTTACTTCCTCAGTTTCTGCTCCATATCCTATGAGGAACTGAGGACACCTGCGTATAAAGCCTGGGAGACCCTACATCTGATATTGACTCTGGGTAAAGCTTCTGTGTCCTGTAAACAGACAAGAACTTAAAGTAAGGCAACAGCATCCGGTACATAAGGAAATTCAATTGACGCCTCCTTTGCTTCGATATTCGATCAATGAAACGAAACTTTACGGTAAAGATTCCATATTTGATTCTAATACTATATAAAGAAGAGCTTTTCTTCGGGATTGGATATAACGAGAGCTGTAGAGTAGCTTTAATACCTGATACAAAAACACCTTAGATAAGACTTCCGTACTCGATACATAGGACAGAGCTCACACTGAAACTTCCAGGTGCCTTGTATCAACAAAAGCTTAAAGTAAGGCTTCAGTATTCAGTACATAAACTAGAATATATAGTGAAGCTTCATTAGTCAACATATACGCAAAAAATTACATTAAAGTTTCAGAATTGCACACATGAACGAGAACCTGATAAACTTTTAGCATCTAATGCATAAACAACTACTTACAGAAAAGCTTTAGTGTTTTGTATATATATATATATCTTTTCTTTCAAACTATTCGCCATTTCCCGCATCAGCGAGGTAGCGTTAAGAACAGAGGACTGGGCCTTTGAGGGAATACCCTCACCTGGCCCAATTCTCTGTTCCTTCTTTTGGAAAATTAAAAAAAAAACGAGAGGGGAGGATTTCCAGCCCCCCGCTCCCTCCCCTTTTAGTCGCCTTCTACGACACGCAGGGAATACGTGGGAAGTATTCTTTCTCCCCTATCCCCAGGGATAATATATATATATATATATATATATATATATATATATATATATATATATATATATATATATTTATATATATTTTTTTTTTTTTTTTTTTATACTTTGTCGCTGTCTCCCGCGTTTGCGAGGTAGCGCAAGGAAACAGACGAAAGAAATGGCCCAACCCCCCCCCATACACATGTACATACACACGTCCACACACGCAAATATACATACCTACACAGCTTTCCATGGTTTACCCCGGACGCTTCACATGCCTTGATTCAATCCACTGACAGCACGTCAACCCCTGTATACCACATCGCTCCAATTCACTCTATTCCTTGCCCTCCTTTCACCCTCCTGCATGTTCAGGCCCCGATCACACAAAATCCTTTTCACTCCATCTTTCCACCTCCAATTTGGTCTCCCTCTTCTCCTCGTTCCCTCCACCTCCGACACATATATCCTCTTGGTCAATCTTTCCTCACTCATTCTCTCCATGTGCCCAAACCATTTCAAAACACCCTCTTCTGCTCTCTCAACCACGCTCTTTTTATTTCCACACATCTCTCTTACCCTTACGTTACTTACTCGATCAAACCACCTCACACCACACATTGTCCTCAAACATCTCATTTCCAGCACATCCATCCTCCTGCGCACAACTCTATCCATAGCCCACGCCTCGCAACCATACAACATTGTTGGAACCACTATTCCTTCAAACATACCCATTTTTGCTTTCCGAGATAATGTTCTCGACTTCCACACATTTTTCAAGGCTCCCAAAATTTTCGCCCCCTCCCCCACCCTATGATCCACTTCCGCTTCCATGGTTCCATCCGCTGACAGATCCACTCCCACATATCTAAAACACTTCACTTCCTCCACTTTTTCTCCATTCAAACTCACCTCCCAATTGACTTGACCCTCAACCCTACTGTACCTAATAACCTTGCTCTTATTCACATTTACTCTTAACTTTCTTCTTCCACACACTTTACCAAACTCAGTCACCAGCTTCTGCAGTTTCTCACATGAATCCGCCACCAGCGCTGTATCATCAGCGAACAACAACTGACTCACTTCCCAAGCTCTCTCATCCCCAACAGACTTCATACTTGCCCCTCTTTCCAAGACTCTTGCATTTACCTCCCTAACAACCCCATCCATAAACAAATTAAACAACCATGGAGACATCACACACCCCTGCCGCAAACCTACATTCACTGAGAACCAATCACTTTCCTCTCTTCCTACACGCACACACGCCTTACATCCTCGATAAAAAACTTTTCACTGCTTCTAACAACTTGCCTCCCACACCATATATTCTTAATACCTTCCACAGAGCATCTCTATCAACTCTATCGTATGCCTTCTCCAGATCCATAAATGCTACATACAAATCCATTTGCTTTTCTAAGTATTTCTCACATACATTCTTCAAAGCAAACACCTGATCCACACATCCTCTACCACTTCTGAAACCACACTGCTCTTCCCCAATCTGATGCTCTGTACATGCCTTCACCCTCTCAATCAATACCCTCCCATATAATTTACCAGGAATACTCAACAAACTTATACCTCTGTAATTTGAGCACTCACTCTTATCCCCTTTGCCTTTGTACAATGGCACTATGCACGCATTCCGCCAATCCTCAGGCACCTCACCATGAGTCATACATACATTAAATAACCTTACCAACCAGTCAACAATACAGTCACCCCCTTTTTTAATAAATTCCACTGCAATACCATCCAAACCTGCTGCCTTGCCGGCTTTCATCTTCCGCAAAGCTTTTACTACCTCTTCTCTGTTTACCAAATCATTTTCCCTAACCCTCTCACTTTGCACACCACCTCGACCCAAACACCCTATATCTGCCACTCTGTCATCAGACACATTCAACAAACCTTCAAAATACTCATTCCATCTCCTTCTCACATCACCACTACTTGTTATCACCTCCCCATTTACGCCCTTCACTGAAGTTCCCATTTGCTCCCTTGTCTTACGCACCCTATTTACCTCCTTCCAGAACATCTTTTTATTCTCCCTAAAATTTACTGATAGTCTCTCACCCCAACTCTCATTTGCCCTTTTTTTCACCTCTTGCACCTTTCTCTTGACCTCCTGTCTCTTTCTTTTATACATCTCCCACTCAATTGCATTTTTTCCCTGCAAAAATCGTCCAAATGCCTCTCTCTTCTCTTTCACTAATACTCTTACTTCTTCATCCCACCACTCACTACCCTTTCTAAACAGCCCACCTCCCACTCTTCTCATGCCACAAGCATCTTTTGCGCAATCCATCACTGATTCCCTAAATACATCCCATTCCTCCCCCACTCCCCTTACTTCCATTGTTCTCACCTTTTTCCATTCTGTACACAGTCTCTCCTGATACTTCTTCACACAGGTCTCCTTCCCAAGCTCACTTACTCTCACCACCTTCTTCACCCCAACATTCACTCTTCTTTTCTGAAAACCCATACTAATCTTCACCTTAGCCTCCACAAGATAATGATCAGACATCCCTCCAGTTGCACCTCTCAGCACATTGACATCCAAAAGTCTCTCTTTCGCACGCCTGTCAATTAACACGTAATCCAATAACGCTCTCTGGCCATCTCTCCTACTTACATAAGTATACTTATGTATATCTCGCTTTTTAAACCAGGTATTCCCAATCATCAGTCCTTTTTCAGCACATAAATCTACAAGCTCTTCACCATTTCCATTTACAACACTGAACACCCCATGCATACCAATTATTCCCTCAACTGTCACATTACTCACCTTTGCATTCAAATCACCCATCACTATAACCCGGTCTCGTGCATCAAAACCGCTAACACACTCATTTAGCTGCTCCCAAAACACTTGCCTCTCATGATCTTTCTTCTCATGCCCAGGTGCATATGCACCAATAATCACCCACCTCTCTCCATCAACTTTCAATTTTACCCATATTAATCGAGAATTTACTTTCTTACATTCTATCACATACTCCCACAACTCCTGTTTCAGGAGTATTGCTACTCCTTCCCTTGCTCTTGTCCTCTCACTAACCCCTGACTTCACTCCCCAGACATTTCCAAACCACTCTTCCCCTTTACCCTTGAGCTTCGTTTCACTCAGAGCCAAAATATCCAGGTTCCTTTCCTCAAACATACTACCTATCTCTCCTTTTTTCACATCTTGGTTACATCCACACACATTTAGGCACCCCACTCTGAGCCTTCGAGGAGGATGAGCACTCCCCGCGTGACTCCTTCTTCTGTTTCCCAGAACTTTTTAAAGGGGAAGTAAATGTTTATAGTTGTGTTACTGGAGTGATAGTTTTCATGCATGGTGTTTTGACAAGAAAATAGTGAAGTTGGAAAAAAATGTAGCTTAGACATTGAAGCTTATTGATTCAGTGGTGAAATTGATGAGAACTGCTATTGACGTTTGTGTGAATAAATTGTACATTTCCTTTTCCATAGCCAGAGGTTGAACCATTATGTGACGTTCATTTTTTCATTCATTTCAAGCTAAAATTTTGTTTTCTAAATTGTTTCTTACATTTTTCATATGTATATATATGTGTGTGTGTGTGTGTGTGTGTGTGTGTGCGTGTGTGTGTGTGTGTGTGTGTGTGTGTGTGTGTGTGTGTGTATATATATATGTATATTATCCCTGGGGATAGGGGTGAAAGAATACTTCCCACGTATTCCTCGCGTGTCGTAGAAAGCGACTAGAGGGGACGGGAGCGGGGGGCCGGAAATCCTCCCCTCCTTGTATTAACTTTCTAAAATGGGAAACAGATATATATATATATATATATATATACAAATGTACATATACACATTACTTTTTATTATACTGTGTCGCTGTCTCCCGTGTTAGCGAGGTAGCGCAAGGAAACAGACGAGAGAATGGCCCAACCCACCCACATACACATATATATACATACACGTCCACACTTGCACATATACATACCTATACATTTCAACGTATACATATATACATATATACATAATTCATACTTGCTGCCTCTTTCCATTTCCGTCGCCACCCTGCCACACATGAAATGACAACCCCCTCCCCGCACGCGCGCGAGGTACCGCCAGGAAAAGACAACAAAGGCTACATTCGTTCACACTCAGTCTTTAGCTGTCATGTATAATGCGCCGAAACCACAGCTCCCTTTCCACATCCAGGCCCCACAAAACTTTTCATGGTTTACCCCAGACGCTTCACATGCTCTTGTTCAATCCACTGACAGCACGTCCAACCCGGTATACCACATCGTTCCAATTCACTCTATTCCTTGCGCGCCTTTCACCCTCCTGTATGTTCAGGTCCGGATCGCTCAAGATCTTATTTACTCCATCCTTCCACCTCCAGTTTGGTCTCCGACTTCTCCTCGTTCCCTCCACCTCTGACACATATATCCTCTTGGTCAATCTTTCCTCACTCATTCTCTCCATGTGACCAAACCATTTCAATACACCCTCTTCTGCTCTCTCAACCACACTCTTTTCATTACCACACATCTCTATTACTCTTTCATTACTTACTCGATCAAATCACCTCACACCATATATTGTCCTCAAACATCTCATTTCCAGCACATCCATCCTCCTCCGCACAATCCTCCTCGCAACCATATAACATTGTTGGAACCACCATTCCCTCAAACATACTCACTTTTGCTTTCCGAGATAATGTTCTCGCCTTCCACACATTTTTCAACGCTCCCAGAACTTTCGCCCCCATGTGACTCGCTTCCGCTTTCATGGTTCCTTCAGCTGCCAAAGCCACTCCCAGATATCTAAAACACTTCACTTCCTCCAGTTTTTCTCCATTCAAACTTACCTCCCAATTGACTTGTCCCTCAACCCTACTGTACCTAATAACCTTGATCTTATTCATATCTACTCTCAACCTTCTTCTTTCACACACTTTACCAAACTCAGTTACTAGCTTCTGCAGTTTCTCACATGAATCAGCCACTAGCGCTGTATCATCAGCGAACAACAAATGACTCACTTCCCAAGCTCTCTCATCCACAACAGAGTGCATACTTGCCCCTCTCTCCAAAACTTCTGCATTCACCTCCCTAACAACCCCATCCATAAACTAATCAAACAACCATGGAGACATCACACACCCCTGCCGCAAGCCGACATTCACTGAGAACCAATCACTTTCCTCTCTTCCTACTTGTACACATTCCTTACATCCTCGGTAAAAACTTTTCACTGCTTCTAGCAACTTGCCTCCCACACCATATACTCTTAAAACCTTCCGCAGAGCATCTCTATCAACTCTATCATATGTCTTCTCCAGATCCATAAATGCTACATACAAATCCATTTGTTTTTCTAAGTATTTCTCACATACATTCTTCAAAGCAAACACCTGATCCACACATCCTCTACCACTTCTGAAACCACACTGCTCTTCCCCAGTCTGATGCTCTGTACATGCCCTCACCCTCTCAGTCAATACCCTCTCATATAAATTCCCAGGAATACCCAACGAACTTATACCTCTGTAATTTGAGCACTCACTTTTATCCCCTTTGCCTTTGTACAATGGCACTATGCATGCATTCCGTCAATCCTCGGGCACTTCAACATGAACCATACATACATTGCATATCCTCAATAACCAGTCAACGACAGTCACCCCCTTTTTTAATAAATTCCACTGCAATGCCATCGAAACCTGCCGCCTTGCCGGCTTTCATCTCCCGCAAAGCTCTCACTACCTCTTCTCTGTTTACCAAATCATTCTCCCTGACCCTCTCACTTTGCACACCACCTCGAACAAAACACCCTATATCTGCCACTATATCATCTAACACATTCAACAAACCTTTAAAATTCTCACTCCATATCCTTCTCACATCACCACTACTTGTTATTACCTCCCCATTAGCCCCCTTCACCGATGTTCCTATTTGTTCTCTTGTCTTACGCACTTTATTTACCTTCCTCCAAAACGTCTTTTTATTCTCTCTAAAATCTAATGATACTCTCTCACCCCAACTCGCATTTGCCCTCTTTTTCACCTCTTGCGCCTTTCTCTTGACCTCCTGCCTCTTTCTTTTATACATCCCCAGTCATTTGCATTTTTACTTGCAAAAATCGTCCAAATGCCTCTCTCTTCTTTACTTCTTCATCCCACCACTCACAACCCTTTCTAATCTGCCCACCTCCCACGCCTCTCATGCCACAAGCATCTTTTGCACGAGCCATCACTGATTCCCTAAATACATCCCATTCCTTCCCCACTCCATTTACGTCCTTTGTTCTCACCTTTTTCCATTCTGCACTCAGTCTCTCCTGGTACTTCCTCAAACAAGTCTCCTTCCCAAGCTCACCTACTCTCACCACTCTCTTCACCCCATTCTCTCTTCTTTTATGAAAACCTCTACAAATCTTCACCTTCGCCTCCACAAGAAAATGATCAGACATCCCTCCAGTTGCACCTATCAATTAACACGTAATCCAATAACGTTCTCTGGCCATCTCTCCTTCTACTTACGTAACTTATGTATATCTCTTTTTAAACCAGGTATTCCCAATCACCAGTCCTTTTTTCAGCACAAAGATCTACAAGATTTTCACCATTTCCATTTACAACACTGATCACCACATGTACACCAATTTTTTCCTCAAGTGTCAAATTACTCATCCTTGCATTCAAATCACCCATCACTTTAACCCGGTCTCATACATCAAAACTGGTAACACACTCACTCAGCTGCTCCCAAAACACTTGCCTCTCATGATCTTTCTTCTCATGCCCAGTGCATAGACACCAATAATCACCCATCTCTCTCCATCCACTTTCAGTTTTACCCATATCAATCTAGAGTTTACTTTCTTACACTCTATCACATACTCCCACAACTCCTGTTTTAGAAGTAGTGCTACACCCTCCTTTGGTCTTGTCCTCTCACCAACCCCTGACTTTGCCCCCAAAACATTTCCAAACCACTCTTCCCATTCACCCTTGAGCTTCGTTTCACTCAGAGCCAAAACATCCATGACATGATTTATTTTCTAAGCCAGTTCAGTTTCGGCTTTTCACAAGCCGTTTCCAGTTGGAATAACATGAGACAGAGACAACCAAGTAATATGTATACATCTGAGACCTTCCCCTGACACGATCTCACACGTTACCTGGCCTGTCTTCGTAAACCTGTAAGCAGTTTTACATATTTCTTAACCTTATTACATATAAGTCATTAAATAAGAATAGGCTAGTCAAATACATCAAATTCATTCACAGAGCTAATGAAACTGGATTGGGTACTTCCCCGTCTATGATAATCATTAGATTTAAAACCATTACAACTGTTAAACCAATAATATGGGCAAATTCCTACACGTGCACAAAAGAGCACTAATATCGTTTCCTCATCTCACGTTTCTTATGTTTTTAGATTTGTGTCTTAATGTCTCTTCCCGTTTCTCCCACGTATACATTATGATGATAATCTTGACATGTTATTACATATACCTCCGCGCCTTTATCATCCATAAGTTCCTTCTTTGCTAACACAGCCTTTACTGAGATGTTATATTCAAATGTCAAGACGTAACATTTAAGTAAAACAACTGTAACATTGTCTTTGATAATCATGTTATACCCAGAAATGTCGAATCCACTCGCAGTAGCTCTGTGCATGATTCTAACGAATCTGAGAACCAATTCTCATTTAGCAAAGTTATATGTAACTAGACCAAGCTCAAGTAGAAACCAAGAAGGTTTCTACTTGAGTTTGGTTCTACCCCTTCTATGAACTTTCACCAACTTACTGGTAATCTGCCTTAGCAGTGTAATAGAATTGTTATACTGGTTTCGGTGCATTGTACATGACAGCTAGAGACTGAGCGTGAACGAATGTGGGGGGAGGGGAGGTGGGTGCCATTTCATGTGTGGTGGGGTGGCGACGAGAATGGATGAAGGCCACTTTCGTTCACACTCAGTCTCTAGCTGTCATGTGTAACGCACCGTAACTACAGCTCCCTTTCCACATCCAGGCCCCATAGACCTCTCCATTGTTTACCCTAAACGCTTCACATGCCCTGGTTCAGTCCAACAGTGAGTAAGCATATGATTACGTAAGGTATTCAGTGAAGCAGATGGTGAATTTTTATGTAACTGGAAGTGGATGAAGAAATGAATAGCTTGTAAAGAGAATGAAGAATGACAACAGTAAATCATTGCTTAATGTACGCTTCACTGTACTGCTCTTTCCCTACAGAAAATATTCTGTACCTAAATATCATAAGTGGGGAACAAGTGTTAACTGGAAGGAGTGATTAATGATAGATAAGTCTGAAGTGAATGACAAAGATGATGGATAGGTAATTGTCGTATTATCAAGACAAATACTCATCCCCACCTTCTACGGTACTTAATGACGTGCTAACAAACACAGTTATAGAATGAAAACAATAACAGCAATGAAAGTATCGACAAGTATTATTATAATCATATTGTTATCATTATCAGTATTATCAATCTATTGCGAAAAATAACATTCATACAGTAATTGATTTTCTTTTTATGTTGAAGGCTTCAGTCACGGACTATAAAGGCCACGTCAAGGCCGGGCCTTGATTGAAATACTGATAGAATCATGAAGCAGAAGGAGAAAAGACAAGGAAAAATATTTGCGAATTTTGGAGGAAGTGAAAAACCTGTCTTTGAAATGTGCCAGGTCATAGT
>NC_092224.1:2217379-2374879 GCF_036320965.1 Panulirus ornatus | reverse complement strand
GCTGGGGATAAAGTAAATTGGAACGATAGGGTATGCAAGGGTCGACGTGCTGTTAATGCACTAAACCAGGGTATGCAAAGCGTCCAGGGCACACACAAGGAAAGCTGAAAATAGTCTGAGGGCCTAGTTGTGGACAGGAAACTGTGGTTTCGGTGCATTACACGTGACAGCTAGAGACTGAGTGTGAGAGGATGCAGCCCTTACTCGTCTGTTCTTGCCGCTACCTCACTACCGTGGAAAATGGCGATCAAAGGGGGAGGGGGTTGTTATTTCATGTGTGGCGGGATGGCGATGGGAATGAATAAAGGCAGACAGTATGAATTATGTACATGGGTATATATGTATATGTCTGTGTGTGTGTATATATATATATATATATATATATATATATATATATATATATATATATATATATATATATATATATATATATATATATATATATATATATATATATATATGTATACCTTGAGATGTATAGGTATGTATATGTGCGTGTGTGGACGTGTATGTATATACATGTGTATACGGGTGGGTTGGGCCATTCTTTCGTCTGCTTGCTTGCGCTAACGCGGAAGACAGCGACAAAGCAAAATATATATATATATATATATATATATATATATATATATATATATATATATATATATATATATATATATATATACTATTCCTAGGGATACGGGAGAAACAATACTTCCCACGTATTCCCTTTGCGTCGCAGAAGGCGACTAAAAGGGGAGGGAGCTGGGGGCTGGAATTCCTCCCCTCCTGTTTTAATCTTTCCAAAAGAAGGCACAGGGAAGGGAGCTAAGTGAGGATATTCCCTCTAAGGCTAAGTTCTCTGTTCTTGAAGCTACTTCGCTGGAAAACAAAATTTTCCAGCAAGACCTATAGTGAGTTCAGTAGGCTCCATCACACATAAATTGTCAAAATGGTTAGTTTCTTTATTAAGTAAGCCCTTTAGTGGGTAAGATGTCAAATTCTAATATCATGAACAATGTAGATTTAGTGAGCAAGCTAAACAATATCAATGTTAATTTTGATTTCAAATTAGTTAGCTTTGATGTTTCCTCACTTTTCACTAAATTAGGTTCCAGTTGATGACCTTTTAGAATATTCATTTGATGTCTTGGATGATATTCATTTACCTGTTTCAAAGTCTGTTTTCATTGAACTGATAAAATTGTCTATAAAAGACTGCGTATTTCAATTCAATGGAGATTATGCTCAAAAATTTGATATAGCAATGGGTAACCCTCTTTCACCTGTACTAAGTACTCTTTATATGGAATTTTTTGAAATATGATTACGAAAGGATATCTTACCTTCTAATGCAATTTGGTTTAGGTATGTAGATGATGTTCTTTGTGTTTGACCAACAAATGAAAATTTACAAATATTTCTCTCCTTTCTTAACAATTTAGTACCTTCCATCAAATTTACTGTAGAAAATGAAGATAATGGTATGTTGCCATTTTTAGATTGCATGACCCACAGACAAGGAAATAATTCTAAGTTTAGCATATACAGAAAACCTACCAATGTATGCTCATATTTCCATTATTACTCATCTCAACATGACAGAGTTGAATTATCATCACTTCAATCTATGTTTCTTAGGGTATTAGGTATTTGCAGTCCAGAGTTTATTGATGATGAATTTGAGGAGATATATTCTATTGGATCTAAGTTAAAGTACCTTAGATCTTTCATTGATAAATCCCTTAAGTTAGCAAAGAAATCATTTTAGAGAATTGAGCCCAAACCTCTCATTGACACCAGGAATCTTTTAGTTCTCCCTTTTAATAATAAATTTACTTTACTTCCCATTTTGCTTAAATCCTTTAATGTAAATGTTGCAGTCAGCAACAATAATACTATAAAGAATATCTTAATCAAAAATTCACCAGAAAATTCTCCTGGATGCATCTATAAAGTGCCATGTAGAAATTGTGATAAGTCTTATGTTGGGCAGACTGGTAAGGATCCGTCTGTTAGACTTAACCAACATAAATATAGTATAAGAACGGGACAAGAATTAAATGCCTTGTTTAATCACGTTAAAAACTATGATCATTGTATTGACTGGAGTAATGCCATCTCAGTTATTAACTCTAACTCTATTACCACGAGAAATATCACTGAATCTTCTATTATTAGATACACAAAGAATTATAATCTTAATATTAGTGATGGTCTATATAGATTAGATAACTTTACTGTTGATAAAATTTGTAAAATGATAAGTTTATGAACGCTCCTTGTCTGTCTTGGACAATCGCATGTTTACCAAATGGAGTCCTAGCTTCGTCTCTTCAATGTATATCAACTGACTGTTATATTTCTTTCTTGTGTCTCCCCTGATGATGTGATATTCATAGGAATCTCTTGATCACGTGCAAAACTCTGATCCTTTCCAATATATATATATATATATATATATATATATATTTATATATATATATATATATATATATATATATATATATATATATATATATATATATATATATATATATATATATATATGTATATATATTATATATATATATATATATATATATATATATATATATATATATATATATATATATATATATATATATATATATATGTATGTATATATATATATGTATATGTATATATATCAAAAAACAGATGACAATTGTGTTTGCACCAAATGTATATACATGTGTCTGTGGGTGGGTTGGGCCATTCTTCCATCTGTTTCCTTGCGATACCTCGCTAACGCGGGAGACAGCGACAAAGCAAAATAGAAAAAATAAATATATATATATATATATATATATATATATATATATATATATATATATATATATATATATATTTATATATATATATATATATATATATAGACGGGAGAGTAACGACAGAGTAACGACAAGAGTAACGACAACGGCGAGCCCTTCTGCCGGAGTATCTACTGACTGAATGGCTGCTCTCAAGTTACAAGAGTTGTCTCGTAACCTCAACGGCACGCTCAGCTGGATGGAAGGCATCATTGTAGAGATACCTGAGGGTGAGATGAACAGCCCATACCCCACATTCTACTTTCCTCATCATTCTGTCGTCAGGGAAGTCAGCACCACAAGTAAAGCATCCTCCTCGAAGGCTCAGAGTGTGGTGCCTAAATGTGTGTGGATGTAACCAAGATGTGAAGACCCTTACTGGAAAAACAATCACTCTTGAAGTAGAACCTTCAGACACAATTGAAAATGTGAAGGAAAATAGTGAAATTGGAGAAAAATGTAGCTTAGACATTGAAGCCTATTGATACAGGGGTTAAATTGATGAGAACTGCTATTGACGTTTGTGTAAATAAATTATACATTTCCTTTTTTCCATAGCCAGAGGTTGAACCATTATGTGACATTCATTTTTTTCATTCATTTCAAGCTAGAAGTTTCAGTTTTCTAAATTGTTTCTTACATTTTTCATATGTATATATATGTATGTGTGTGTGTGTGTATATGTGCGTATGTATGTGTATGTGTGTGTATGTGTATATGTATATATATGTGTATATTATCCCTGGGGATAGGGGTGAAAGAATACTTCCCACGTATTCCTCGCGTGTCGTAGAAAGCGACTAGAGGGGACGGGAGCGGGGGGCCAGAAATCCCCCCCTCCTTGTATTAACTTTCTAAAATGGGAAACAGAAGAAGGAGTCACGCGGTGAGTGCTCATCCTCCTCGAAGGCTCAGAGTGGGGTGCCTAAATGTGTGTGGATGTAACCAAGATGTGAAAAAAGGAGACATAGGTAGTATGTTTGAGGAAAGGAACCTGGATTTTTGGCTCTGAGTGAAACGAAGATCAAGGGTAAAGGGGAAGAGTGGTTTGGGAATGTCTGGGGAGTAAAGTCAGGGGTTAGTGAGAGGACAAGAGCAAGGGAAGGAGTAGCAATACTCCTGAAACAGGAGTTGTGGGAGTATGTGATAGAGTGTAAGAAAGTAAATTCTCGATTAATATGGGTAAAACTGAAAGTTGATGGAGAGAGGTGGGTGATTATTGGTGCATATGCACCTGGGCATGAGAAGAAAGATCAAGAGAGGCAAGTGTTTTGGGAGCAGCTGAATGAGTGTGTTAGTGGTTTTGATGCACGAGACCGGGTTATAGTGATGGGTGATTTGAATGCAAAGGTGAGTAATGTGGCAGTTGAGGGAATAATTGGTATACATGGGGTGTTCAGTGTTGTAAATGGAAATGGTGAAGAGCTTGTAGATTTATGTGCTGAAAAAGGACTGATGATTGGGAATACCTGGTTTAAAAAGCGAGATATACATAAGTATACTTATGTAAGTAGGAGAGATGGCCAGAGAGCGTTATTGGATTACGTGTTAATTGACAGGCGTGCGAAAGAGAGACTTTTGGATGTTAATGTGCTGAGAGGTGCAACTGGAGGGATGTCTGATCATTATCTTGTGGAGGCTAAGGTGAAGATTTGTATGGGTTTTCAGAAAAGAAGAGTGAATGTTGGGGTGAAGAGGGTGGTGAGAGTAAGTGAGCTTGAGAAGGAGACCTGTGTGAGGAAGTACCAGGAGAGACTGAGTACAGAATGGAAAAAGGTGAGAACAATGGAAGCAAGGGGAGTGGGGGAGGAATGGGATGTATTTAGGGAATCAGTGATGGATTGCGCAAAAGATGCTTGTGGCATGAGAAGAGTGGGAGGTGGGTTGATTAGAAAGGGTAGTGAGTGGTGGGATGAAGAAGTAAGAGTATTAGTGAAAGAGAAGAGAGAGGCATTTGGACGATTTTTGCAGGGAAAAAATGCAATTGAGTGGGAGATGTATAAAAGAAAGAGACAGGAGGTCAAGAGAAAGGTGCAAGAGGTGAAAAAAAGGGCAAATGAGAGTTGGGGTGAGAGAGTATCATTAAATTTTAGATGTTCTGGAAGGAGGTAAATAAAGTGCGTAAGACAAGGGAGCAAATGGGAACTTCAGTGAAGGGCGCAAATGGGGAGGTGATAACAAGTAGTGGTGATGTGAGAAGGAGATGGAGTGAGTATTTTGAAGGTTTGTTGAATGTGTTTGATGATAGAGTGGCAGATATAGGGTGTTTTGGTCGAGGTGGTGTGCAAAGTGAGAGGGTTAGGGAAAATGATTTGGTAAACAGAGAAGAGGTAGTGAAAGCTTTGCGGAAGATAAAAGCCGGCAAGGCAGCAGGTTTGGATGGTATTGCAGTGGAATTTATTAAAAAAGGGGGTGACTGTATTGTTGACTGGTTGGTAAGGTTATTTAATGTATGTATGACTCATGGTGAGGTGCCTGAGGATTGGCGGAATGCGTGCATAGTGCCATTGTACAAAGGCAAAGGGGATAAGAGTGAATGCTCAAATTACAGAGGTATAAGTTTGTTGAGTATTCCTGGTAAATTATATGGGAGGGTATTGATTGAGAGGGTGAAGGCATGTATAGAGCATCAGATTGGGGAAGAGCAGTGATGGTTTCAGAAGTGGTAGAGGATGTGTGGATCAGGTGTTTGCTTTGAAGAATGTATGTGAGAAATACTTAGAAAAGCAAATGGATTTGTATGTAGCATTTATGGATCTGGAGAAGGCATATGATAGAGTTGATAGAGATGCTCTGTGGAAGGTATTAAGAATATATGGTGTGGGAGGAAAGTTGTTAGAAGCAGTGAAAAGTTTTTATCGAGGATGTAAGGCATGTGTACGTGTAGGAAGAGAGGAAAGTGATTGGTTCTCAGTGAATGTAGGTTTGCGGCAGGGGTGTGTGATGTCTCCATGGTTGTTTAATTTGTTTATGGATGGGGTTGTTAGGGAGGTAAATGCAAGAGTTTTGGAAAGAGGGGCAAGTATGAAGTCTGTTGGGGATGAGAGAGCTTGGGAAGTGAGTCAGTTGTTGTTCGCTGATGATACAGCGCTGGTGGCTGATTCATGTGAGAAACTGCAGAAGCTGGTGACTGAGTTTGGTAAAGTGTGTGGAAGAAGAAAGTTAAGAGTAAATGTGAATAAGAGCAAGGTTATTAGGTACAGTAGGGTTGAGGGTCAAGTCAATTGGGAGGTGAGTTTGAATGGAGAAAAACTGGAGGAAGTGAAGTGTTTTAGATATGTGGGAGTGGATCTGGCAGCGGATGGAACCATGGAAGCGGAAGTGGATCATAGGGTGGGGGAGGGGGCGAAAATTCTGGGGGCCTTGAAGAATGTGTGGAAGTCGAGAACATTATCTCGGAAAGCAAAAATGGGTATGTTTGAAGGAATAGTGGTTCCAACAATGTTGTATGGTTGCGAGGCGTGGGCTATGGATAGAGTTGTGCGCAGGAGGATGGATGTGCTGGAAATGAGATGTTTGAGGACAATGTGTGGTGTGAGGTGGTTTGATCGAGTGAGTAACGTAAGGGTAAGAGAGATGTGTGGAAATAAAAAGAGCGTGGTTGAGAGAGCAGAAGAGGGTGTTTTGAAGTGGTTTGGGCACATGGAGAGGATGAGTGAGGAAAGATTGACCAAGAGGATATATGTGTCGGAGGTGGAGGGAGCAAGGAGAAGAGGGAGACCAAATTGGAGGTGGAAAGATGGAGTGAAAAAGATTTTGTGTGATCGGGGCCTGAACATGCAGGAGGGTGAAAGGAGGGCAAGGAATAGAGTGAATTGGAGCGCTGTGGTATACCGGGGTTGACGTGCTGTCAGTGGATTGAATCAAGGCATGTGAAGCGTCTGGGGTAAACCATGGAAAGCTGTGTAGGTATGTATATTTGCGTGTGTGGACGTATGTATATACATGTGTATGGGGGGGGGGGGGCCATTTCTTTCGTCTGTTTCCTTGCGCTACCTCGCAAACGCGGGAGACAGCGACAAAGTATAAAAAATATATATATATATATATATATATATATATATATATATATATATATATATATATATATATATATATAATTTTCTCAATGAGGATAATAACAGTAACCAAGTCAGCTCTACACTGTTGCTAGCCTCTCTGAGTCCCAGACAAGTTGTCCTGTGATGTACAGATCATCAAAGTTGCACAAATCAATCTACAAAAATCACACATATCAGGTACTTACTTTACAAAGGTCATATATATCAGGTACTTACTTTACAATGATCACACATATCAGGTACTCACTTTACAAAGGTCATATATATCAGGTACTTACTTTACAATGATCACACATATCAGGTACTTACTTTACAAAGGTCGTATATATCAGGTACTTACTGTGCAAAGATCGTACATATCAGGTATCTATTTTACAAGGGTTGCACATATCAGGTACTTACTTTACAAAGGTTGTATATAACAGGTGCTTACTTTACGATGGTCGTACATATCAGGTACCTGAATATTTTAAAAAGTTCGTATATATGGGGTACTTATTTTACAAAGGTCGTACATACCAGGTACTTACTTTACAAAGGTCGCACATACCAAGTACTTACTTTACAAAGGTCGTACATATCAGGTACTTCCTTTACAAAGGTCATACATAACAGGTACTTACTTTACAAAGGTCGTACATATCTGGTACTTTCTTTACGAAGGTCGCATATGTAAGTTACTTACTTTACAAAGGTCATACATCCCAGGTACTTACTTTACAAAGGTCGTACATATCTGGTACTTTCTTTACGAAGGTCGCATATGTAAGTTACTTACTTTACAAAGGTCGTACATCCCAGGTACTTACTTTACAAAGGTCGTACATATCTGGTACTTTCTTTACGAAGGTCGCATATGTAAGTTACTTACTTTACAAAGGTCGTACATCCCAGGTACTTACTTTACAAATGTCGTACATATCTGGTACTTTCTTTACGAAGGTCGCATATGTAAGTTACTGGTACTTTACAAAGGTCATACATCCCAGGTACTTACTTTACAAGGGTCGTACATATCTGGTACTTTCTTTACGAAGGTCGCATATGTAAGTTACTTACTTTACAAAGGTCATACATCCCAGGTACTTACTTTACAAAGGTCGTACATATCTGGTACTTTCTTTACGAAGGTCGGCATATGTAAGTTACTTACTTTACAAAGGTCATACATCCCAGGTACTTACTTTACAAAGGTCGTACATATCTGGTACTTTCTTTACGAAGGTCGCATATGTAAGTTACTTACTTTACAAAGGTCGTACATCCCAGGTACTTACTTTACAAAGGTCGTACATATCTGGTACTTTCTTTACGAAGGTCGCATATGTAAGTTACTTACTTTACAAAGGTCGTACATCCCAGGTACTTACTTTACAAATGTCGTACATATCTGGTACTTTCTTTACGAAGGTCGCATATGTAAGTTACTTACTTTACAAAGGTCGTACGGTTCACGTATCTCATCAGATGAGGTCATTCTAATCACCCTCGGTGGTCTGAAGAGGTGGCACAAATCACTTGGTCTTGTCTACAGAGGTCGTCGAGATGGCAATACATGACCTACAGAAGGCTTCAGACACAACCATACACCTTACCATACACAGTCTGTAGGCCAACGTACGGGATATACTGGTGTTATATCCATCAGCATACATAAAGTGCAGTAGATGTATACATCGTTATACAGAGTTTACCATACGTCGTCGTATGTATGCAGTGCTACCCAACATATCATACGCCTTACCGAAACTGCACAGATAAGCTGCAGTACGAAGATATAGATATTAAAACGACAGAAAAATATAACCATTAGTCTTACGTATGTAATCGCTAACACTATCAGCCACTCGGTACATTCTTTTCTAATTATCTATCTACATATGTATATCTGTTAATCTTTGTGAATTGCCTGTCTTCAGCCTCCACTATTATATGTCTTCGCTCATCTGGATCATGACCAATTCACTTTACGTGTCCCTGTCAGTGCTAGATAAGCCGAGGATAAGATGGAGATGGCTATGTGGAGCAGTGGGGCAGGTCATTGTCTCCACACCATAAAAGATATGGAAGACGATGTTGAATTTAAAACATATATTGAAACTTAATCAAAACAGATGGCAATTGTGTTTACACCAAATCTGTGCTATGAACACATATTTCTTTCTTGAAAGTTGACCAGTGATTTATATATAAGATATAACATATATTATATGTCACACAACACAGCGGCCACCAGCACACCTGGGATCTGTGAAGTGTGATTTTTCTCCGCTGGTGAGAACCTCTTCCCTCACTGAGACTATCCTGTCACTTAATGTCATGTTTACGGAAATCAGTGAACTCTTCATCCATGGATGATGTCTTCCTTATCATTTTATCTTCCTCAGTCTCCCACTATATCTGTCACAGTCGATGTATCTGTCTATCTATGCTCTTCCTCCAGCCTTCTGTGTTCTTATGCAGGTAATATATTCATTGTTGTCACTCAAATGAGTACCGACATTTCCATATTCAAATAAGCTCTTTTTTACCATGTAAATCCTCAATATCTTAATTCATACCACCATCCTGACTCATGTGTTTCATGACGCTAACCCTCACTACTATCTTCAGACATACCAGCATCTTGACTCATTGTTTTTTGTCCCATGTAAATTTCCTGCCACATAAAGAGAAGCCAAGCATTACATGCCTCAGGCTGACCCACATGAGCCACCACAAAGAGCAGCAGCAATCCTTCCCGACTTCCTCTGAGCGCGTGTCACAGTCTCATGATGTACTGTGCCTCATCTCCTCGACCCATTATCCAAAACCATCTCTAAACGAAATTCACGACCATCTTGGAAGAAAGATGTATTCAGACATAATAAAGAAACTTCTATTACATGACATCCAAGGTATAATCTTGCTGTCAGCCTGTCTAAGGCAGCCATCAGTCACACAGACAGTCAGGAAAAAAAAAGGGACTGGGGTAGTAGGCCTACCCTTGCCGTCAGTAGGGGGACTGACGCGGCTCACAACACGCCCACTTCCTCTGGCCCAGCCCACACTCTACATAGCACTACGCTACTTCTTTGTTGTACTCTGGCATTTACATGTTCGTGTCTGTCATTCATTTCTACACCAAGTTTCGAAGTATAGAGGAACTCAAACAGCAACATTCCATTGGGTTCTCATGAGCTGTTTATGTATGCGGAGGAGATTACAAACTCATGATTGATGTGCTAAGAATAGAAAAACATACAGATGTTTTTGAGAGGAAAACCTGTAAGGTTATCATGTTAATAAGGAGACACAAATCATGTCTGTCGTGGATTTCAAATGACATATCTATGAAGTATGATACTTTTTAGAAGTATCCATGTTACTGTTTCTGAGTATTCTAATTGATACATCAATCCGTGCGTTAACATCAAGGAAAACTATTTTGCCTCATTTGAGGTAAAACGTTTCCCCCTGAGTCTGTATCCATCACTAGTAGTTTGTTAGATAGAAAGTATGGAAGCTGATAACTTTGAATACCAGTATTAGATCATCTCTTAACTTTCTCTTTTCCAAGCTAAACAGATTCAAGTTGTTTAATCGACTCTCATAACTTTTTTTCCCCTCAGTCCGGGTGCATCTTGCCAGCTTGCGTCTGCACCTCTCCATTCTTTCTGTCTTGTCACTAGTAAGGTGACCAAAACAGCACATATGAGGATGCAGTATGTATGATAGAAAGCCAAACAATGTTATTCACCATTTCCACTGCTTTTATACATTGTTGACTTGCCTTTAGGTCACCAGAGATGATTACTTCCTAGTCTTTTACATAATATATATTTTCTGTTTGTTTTTTCTTTGGCTCGACAGAATTCACACTGTAGCTCACCTATTCGTTTTTACTGCCGAAATGTGATACAGCTTTATTGATTATGAAGATTCTTTTCTCTATGTCAGTTTGAAACTATAAACATTCCACTTCTATCATAGATTTATTTCCCATCCTAGAATAGTCTGCGAATTTTTATATCTTACAATGCAGCTAGAGGAATGTCTGACCACTATCATGTGGAGGCGAGGGCGAAGATTTGTAGAGGTTTTCAGAAAAGAAGAGAGAATGTTGGGGAGAAGAGAGAGGTGAGAGCACGTGAGACTGAAAAGGAGACTTGTGTCAGGAAGTAGCAGGAGAGATTGAGTGTAAAATGGCAAAAGGTGAGAGCAAATGACGTGAAGGGAGTAGATGAGGAAATGGATGCATTTAGGGAAGCAGTGATGGCTTGTGCAAAAGATGCACGTGGCACGAGAAAGGTGGGAGGTGGCCAGATTAGAAAAGGTAGTGAGTGGTTAGTGAAAGAGAAAAGAGAAGCGTTGGGACAATACTTGCAAGGAAGGAGAGCAAATGACTGGGATATGTATAAAAGAAAGCGACAGGAGGTCGAGAGGAAGGTGTAAGAGATGAAAAAAAGAGCAAATGAGAGTTGGAGTGAGCGAGTACCATTAAACTTTAGGGACAATAAAGAGATGTTTTGGAAGAAGGCAAATAACGTGCATAAGACAAGAGAACAAATGGGAACATCGGTGAAGGGGGCAAGTGGGGAAGTAATAACAGGTGGTGATGAAGTGAGAAGGAGATGGAGTGAGTATTTTGAAGGTTTCTTGAATGCATTTGATAATAGAGTGGCAGATGTAGGGTGTTTTGGTCGAGGTGGTGTACAAAGTGAGAGGGTCAAGGAGATGAGATCCGGTAAGGCTGCGGGTTTGGATGGTATCGCAATAGTATTTATCAAAAAAGGGGATGACTATGTTGTTGATTGATTGATAAGGATAGTCAATGTACGTATGGATCATGGTGAAGTACCTGAGGATTGCCGGAATGCATGCATAGTGCCATTGTACAAGCAAGGTTATTAG
Organism: Panulirus ornatus; assembly: GCF_036320965.1. Classification (NCBI taxonomy): domain Eukaryota; kingdom Metazoa; phylum Arthropoda; class Malacostraca; order Decapoda; family Palinuridae; genus Panulirus; species Panulirus ornatus. The sequence continues at coordinate 2,363,112 of NC_092224.1, read as the reverse complement.
GCTCAGTAGGGTTGAAGGACAAATTCATTGGGATGCAAGTTTGAATGGAAAAAACTGGTGGAAGTGTTTTAGAAGTGAAGTGTTTTAGACATCTGGGAGTGGACTTAGCAACGAATGGAACCATGGAAGCGGAAGTGAGTCACAGGGTGGGGGAGGGGATGAAGTTTCTTGGAGCGATGAAGAATGTGTGGAAGGAGATAACGTTATCTCGTAGAGCAAAAATGGGTATGTTTAAAGGAATAGTGGTTCCAACAATGTTTATATGGTTGCGAGACATTGGATATAGATAGTGTTGTACGAAGGAGGGTGGATGTATTGGAAATGAAATGTTTGAGGATTATATGTGGTGTAAGGTGGTTTGATCGAGTAAATAATGAAAGGGTAAGAGAGATGTGTGGAAATACAGAATGTGGGTGAGAGAGCAGAAGAGGACGTGTTGAAATGGTTTGGACATATGGAGACAATTAGTGAGGAAAGATTGACAAAGAGGATATATGTGTCAGAGGTGGAGGGAACGAGGAGTAGCGGGAGACCAAATTGGAAGTGGAAGGATGGATAGAAAAAGATTTTGAGCGATTTGGGCCTGAACACACAGGAGGGTGAGAGGCGTGCAAGGAACAGAGTAAAGTGGAACGATGCGGTATACCGGGGTCGACGTGCTGTCAATGGACTGAACAGGGCATGTGAAGCGTCTGGGGTAAACCATGGAAAGGTCTGGATGTGGATAGGGAGCTGTGGTGTCGGTGTATTACACATGACAGCTAGAGACTGTTTGTGAACGAATGAGGCCTTTTTTGTCTGTTCTGGCGCTACCTCGCTGAAGCGGGGAGTAGCGACGCTGTTTCCTGTAAGGCGAGGTAGTGCCAGGAATGGATGAAGGCAAGCAAGTATGAATATGTACATGTGAATATATGTATATGTCTTTGCATGTGTATGTATATGTGTATATGTTGATATGTATATGTATGTATATGTGTCTATATTGATATGTATATGTGTGTATATGTGTATTTGTTATGTAGGAGTATGTATATGTGTATATGTTGATATGTATATTTATATGTATGTATATGTGCGTGTATGGGCATTTATGTATATGTGCTTTATATGTACATATATGTACCATTGATTACTTAATTTACGGCCAGTCTGCCAGTTTCCTTACTACCTAAGTAAGAACCCGATCTATACATTAAGACTTAACTTTTACAAGTGATCTTATCTGCGTAACATTACCGAATGGTTTTTTTGAAAGCTTATGTGGATGGCATCATCTACTTTACTTTCATCATATATGTTCATTGCGTCATTAACAAATCAAACAGACTTGTCAGACATGAGCGATTTCGTCGGAGATCATGTTGAGACTCGTTATTAAGAGATGGTCTTCTAAATGCCTTACAGTTTTGTTCTCAATGAAAGTTTTGATAAGTTTACAACTACAGACGTTAAGCTGACGGTACGATAATTTCCGGGCAGTGACACATACCTTTTTTGAATATCGTTGTTACATCGGCAAACTTCTGTTCCTGTAGCAAGAATACTTACTGAATAAAGCGATCAACGGCTTCACTGTCATTTTTCACCTCTCTCGTTGGCTTGGGATAAAACCTATCGAGGCCTCTCGTCTTACCAGCATTCCTTCCGCTTTGTACGGAAACTATACCGTCACCTCCCGTGTCTTTATGTGGCAGAAAGTTTTTCCTCTTCCTGCAGTGCAAGTGGATTCGACAAATGAGTCGTCTTTATTCATTAATAAAACAAAAGAGAAAACGTTTAACAAGGAGCTCGAACACCCCCCCCCCCCTCCCGTTACTATTAAACAAATTACATATTCGCCAAGCAAATGTCTACTTTTAATACCTAACTAAGAGTCTGAAATACCAGTCATATCACAATTTTCTCGCAGTGCAGTCGTCTCTCACTCAGAAATGTTGTTGGGTGTTTATTGCCATCAAATATTCTGATATATGAATGAGGCTTTTAGAGAAGTACTTTCAGAAGGGTATGGTGCTCCCGCACACGGGCTGCCTTTATGACCATAAACATCTTGTCGCCTCACTGAGGAGCCGGCCAATATGTGCAGCTCCCACTTGGTTCTGGTACAGTCCTTCCTTCGTATCTGCACGTTTGTATCTGTTTTTCTATCTATCTGTTCTAAAAAGAAAAGATAGGAACAGAGAAGGGGGCCAAGTGAGGATATTCCCTCTACGGCTCAGCCCTCTGTTCTTAACGCTACCTCGCAAACGCGAAATGTGGCAAATATATATATATAAACTGATTACAAATACTATAACAACACGAGGGTGAATCACATCTTGAAATGTTACATATGAAAACGGTGACGCATATAACATAAAGATCGGCGGACCGTGTTCCCTCGGAGTTCATGCTTGATAGTGTGGCTGATACAGGTCAAACGGTTGGGGTTTGACCGAGGTTTCCGCACCTGGGCAAGTCCGGTGGAGGCAGAGGGTGGGGTCATTTGGGGTGTGTTGGAGAATATTTGTACGGTCTTGGCTCTTTCTGTACTTTGATGATTTCTGGAGGGATCATATTTTCTTAGGTACATGGCTTCTGTTACCCGTAGTCTGGTAAGGTCGTGGCAATGTTCCAGTATTATCGTGTTTTCATTAAGATGCTGACGAGTGAGATTCATGTCATGTTCATGTTGCATTTGTAGTTTACGGCCTCCGTTTTGTAGATGAAGTGTTGAAAGCGTTCAACTTCCACGAGGGAACACGGTCCACCAATCAACATATCATCTACGTCACCTATCTCATTTGTAACACTTCACGATGTGATTGATTTATGTTGTGTTCATTATGTTGCGTTGTATTATTCATAATCTGAAGATGGGCAGTGTTCGTGTATTGAGAAGATGGGCAGTGTTCGTGTATTGAGAAGATGGGCAGTGTTCATGTATTGAGAAGATGGGCAGTGTTCATGTATTGAGAAAATGGGCAGTGTTCATGTATTGAGAAGATGGGCAGTGTTCATGTATTGAGAAGATGGGCAGTGTTCATGTATTGAGAAGATGGGCAGTGTTCATGTATTGAGAAGATGGGCAGTATTCATGTATTGAGAAGATGGGCAGTGTTCATGTATTGAGATGGGCAGTGTTCATGTATTGAGAAGATGGGCAGTGTTCATGTATTGAGAAGATGGGCAGTGTTCATGTATTGAGAAGATGGGCAGTGTTCATGTATTGAGAAGATGGGCAGTGTTCATGTATTGAGAAGATGGGCAGTGTTCATGTATTGAGAAGATGGGCAGTGTTCGTGTATTGAGAAGATGGGCAGTGTTCATGTATTGAGAAGATGGGCAGTGTTCATGTATTGAGAAGATGGGCAGTGTTCGTGTATTGAGAAGATGGGCAGTGTTCATGTATTGAGAAGATGGGCAGTGTTCATGTATTGAGAAGATGGGCAGTGTTCGTGTATTGAGAAGATGGGCAGTGTTCGTGTATTGAGAAGATGGGCAGTGTTCATGTATTGAGAAGATGGGCAGTGTTCATGTATTGAGAAGATGGGCAGTGTTCATGTATTGAGAAGATGGGCAGTGTTCGTTCATGTATTGAGAAGATGGGAAGTGTTCATGTATTGAGAAGATGGGCAGTGTTCGTGTACTGAGAAGATGGGCAGTGTTCATGTATTGAGAAGATGGGCAGTGTTCGTGTATTGAGAAGATGGGCAGTGTTCATGTATTGAGATGGGCAGTGTTCATGTATTGAGAAGATGGGCAGTGTTCGTGTATTGAGAAGATGGGCAGTGTTCATGTATTGAGAAGATGGGCAGTGTTCATGTATTGAGATGGGCAGTGTTCATGTATTGAGAAGATGGGCAGTGTTCATGTATTGAGAAGATGGGCAGTGTTCATGTATTGAGAAGATGGGCAGTGTTCATGTATTGAGAAGATGGGCAGTGTTCATGTATTGAGAAGATGGGCAGTGTTCGTGTATTGAGAACATGGGCAGTGTTCGTGTATTGAGAAGATGGGCAGTGTTCATGTATTGAGAAGATGGGCAGTGTTCATGTATTGAGATGGGCAGTGTTCATGTATTGAGAAGATGGGCAGTGTTCATGTATTGAGAAGATGGGCAGTGTTCATGTATTGAGAAGATGGGCAGTGTTCATGTATTGAGAAGATGGGCAGTGTTCATGTATTGAGAAGATGGGCAGTGTTCATGTATTGAGAAGATGGGTAGTGTTCGTGTATTGAGAAGATGGGCAGTGTTCATGTATTGAGAAGATGGGCAGTGTTCGTGTATTGAGAAGATGGGTAGTGTTCATGTATTGAGATGGGCAGTGTTCATGTATTGAGAAGATGGGCAGTGTTCGTGTATTGAGAAGATGGGCAGTGTTCATGTATTGAGATGGGCAGTGTTCATGTATTGAGAAGATGGGCAGTGTTCGTGTATTGAGAAGATGGGCAGTGTTCATGTATTGAGATGGGCAGTGTTCATGTATTGAGATGGGCAGTGTTCATGTATTGAGAAGATGGGCAGTGTTCATGTATTGAGAAGATGGGCAGTGTTCATGTATTGAGATGGGCAGTGTTCATGTATTGAGAAGATGGGCAGTGTTCATGTATTGAGAAGATGGGCAGTGTTCGTGTATTGAGAAGATGGGCACTGTTCGTGTATTGAGAAGATGGGCAGTGTTCATGTATTGAGAAGATGGGCAGTGTTCATGTATTGAGATGGGCAGTGTTCATGTATTGAGAAGATGGGCAGTGTTCGTGTATTGAGAAGATGGGAAGTGTTCATGTATTGAGATGGGCAGTGTTCATGTATTGAGAAGATGGGCAGTGTTCATGTATTGAGAAGATGGGCAGTGTTCATGTATTGAGAAGATGGGCAGTGTTCATGTATTGAGAAGATGGGCAGTGTTCATGTATTGAGAAGATGGGCAGTGTTCATGTATTGAGAAGATGGGCAGTGTTCATGTATTGAGAAGATGGGCAGTGTTCGTGTATTGAGAAGATGGGCAGTGTTCATGTATTGAGAAGATGGGCAGTGTTCATGTATTGAGAAGATGGGCAGTGTTCGTGTATTGAGAAGATGGGCAGTGTTCATGTATTGAGAAGATGGGCAGTGTTCGTGTATTGAGAAGATGGGCAGTGTTCATGTATTGAGAAGATGGGCAGTGTTCATGTATTGAGAAGATGGGCAGTGTTCGTGTCTTGAGTAGTTGGGCAGTGTTCATGTATTGAGAAATGGGCAGTGTTCATGTATTGAGAAGATGGGCAGTGTTCGTGTATTGAGAAGATGGGCAGTGTTCGTGTATTGAGAAGATGGGCAGTGTTCATGTATTGAGATGATGGGCAGTGTTTATGTATTGAGAAGATGGGCAGTGTTCGTGTATTGAGAAGATGGGCAGTGTTCATGTATTGAGAAGATGGGCAGTGTTCATGTATTGAGAAGATGGGCAGTGTTCGTGTCTTGAGTAGTTGGGCAGTGTTCATGTATTGAGAAGATGGGCAGTGTTTATGTATTGAGAAGATGGGCAGTGTTCATGTATTGAGAAGATGGGCAGTGTTCGTGTATTGAGAAGATGGGCAGTGTTCATGTATTGAGAAGATGGGCAGTGTTCATGTATTGAGATGGGCAGTGTTCATGTATTGAGAAGATGGGCAGTGTTCATGTATTGAGAAGATGGGCAGTGTTCATGTATTGAGAAGATGGGCAGTGTTCATGTATTGAGAAGATGGGCAGTGTTCATGTATTGAGAAGATGGGCAGTGTTCATGTATTGAGAAGATGGGCAGTGTTCGTGTATTGAGAAGATGGGCAGTGTTCATGTATTGAGAAGATGGGCAGTGTTCGTGTATTGAGAAGATGGGCAGTGTTCATGTATTGAGATGGGCAGTGTTCATGTATTGAGAAGATGGGCAGTGTTCGTGTATTGAGAAGATGGGCAGTGTTCATGTATTGAGATGGGCAGTGTTCATGTATTGAGAAGATGGGCAGTGTTCGTGTATTGAGAAGATGGGCAGTGTTCATGTATTGAGATGGGCAGTGTTCATGTATTGAGAAGATGGGCAGTGTTCATGTATTGAGAAGATGGGCAGTGTTCATGTATTGAGAAGATGGGCAGTGTTCATGTATTGAGAAGATGGGCAGTGTTCATGTATTGAGAAGATGGGCAGTGTTCGTGTATTGAGATGGGCAGTGTTCGTGTATTGAGAAGATGGGCAGTGTTCATGTATTGAGAAGATGGGCAGTGTTCATGTATTGAGATGGGCAGTGTTCATGTATTGAGAAGATGGGCAGTGTTCGTGTATTGAGAAGATGGGCAGTGTTCATGTATTGAGATGGGCAGTGTTCATGTATTGAGAAGATGGGCAGTGTTCATGTATTGAGAAGATGGGCAGTGTTCATGTATTGAGAAGATGGGCAGTGTTCATGTATTGAGAAGATGGGCAGTGTTCATGTATTGAGAAGATGGGCAGTGTTCATGTATTGAGAAGATGGGCAGTGTTCATGTATTGAGAAGATGGGCAGTGTTCGTGTATTGAGAAGATGGGCAGTGTTCATGTATTGAGAAGATGGGCAGTGTTCATGTATTGAGAAGATGGGCAGTGTTCGTGTATTGAGAAGATGGGCAATGTTCATGTATTGAGAAGATGGGCAGTGTTCGTGTATTGAGAAGATGGGCAGTGTTCACGTATTGAGAAGATGGGCAGTGTTCATGTATTGAGAAGATGAGCAGTGTTCGTATATTGAGAAGATGGGCAGTGTTCATGTATTGAGAAGATGGGCAGTGTTCATGTATTGAGAAGATGGGCAGTGTTCGTGTATTGAGAAGATGGGCAGTGTTCATGTATTGAGAAGATGGGCAGTGTTCATGTATTGAGAAGATGGGCAGTGTTCATGTATTGAGAAATGGGCAGTGTTCATGTATTGAGAAGATGGGCAGTGTTCGTGTATTGAGAAGATGGGCAGTGTTCGTGTACTGAGAAGATGGGCAGTGTTCATGTATTGAGAAGATGGGCAGTGTTCGTGTATTGAGTAGTTGGGCAGTGTTCATGTATTGAGAAATGGGCAGTGTTCATGTATTGAGAAGATGGGCAGTGTTCGTGTATTGAGAAGATGGGCAGTGTTCGTGTATTGAGAAGATGGGCAGTGTTCATGTATTGAGATGATGGGCAGTGTTTATGTATTGAGAAGATGGGCAGTGTCCATGTATTGAGATGATGGGCAGTGTTCATGTATTGAGAAGATGGGCAGTGATCGTGTATTAAGAAGTTGGGCAGTGTTCATGTATTGAGAAGATGGGCAGTGATCGTGTATTAAGAAGTTGGGCAGTGTTCGTGTATTTCAAGAATAAAGTAAAAATGAATACATTATCTTATTCACACTTTAAATGATGCACAACTTTTGGTGAGAATAATTGAAGAAAACAACAAGGAGCCTTTGAATGTTCAATGTGCATTGGTCTTCAACAAACAGTGTATCAAAGAAAATATTCGGCCTGCTTACATGAAATATATACTTCATCTCCGTTTCCCATTATAGCGAGGTAGCGCAGGAACACACGAGAAAACGCCACATCCGCTCACATTTATTCTCTAGTTGCCATGCGTAGTGCACTGAAACCACAGTTCCCTATCCACAACCACATACCTTTCCATGGTTTACCCCGCATGCTTCACAGACCTTGGTACAATGACAGCCAGTCGACCCTAATGTAACAAATCATTCTAATTCAATCTATCACGTGAAAGCTTTTCACCCTCCTGCATGTTCAGGTCCCGATCGCTCAAACTCCTTTTCCCTCCATATTTCCACCTCCAATTTGTTCTCCCCGTTTTCCTTGTTCTCTAAATTTCTGACACATATTTCCTCTTTGACAACCTTTCTTCAGTCATTCTCTCCATATGTCCAAACCATTTTAGCACGCCCTCTTCTGCTCTCCCAACCACTCTTTCATTATCTTTTCATTATCATTTGATCATATATATATATATATATATATATATATATATATATATATATATATATATATATATATATATATATATATATATATATATATGTATATATATATATATATATATATATATATATATATATATTTTTTTTTTTTTTTTTTTTGCCGCTGTCTCCCGCGTTTGCGAGGTAGCGCAAGGAAACAGACGAGAGAAATGGCCCAACCAACCCCCATACACATGTATATACATACGTCCACACACGCAAATATACATACCTACACAGCTTTCCATGGTTTACCCCAGTCGCTTCACATGCCCTGATTCAATCCACTGACAGCACGTCAACCCCGGTATACCACATCGATCCAATGCACTCTATTCCTTGCCCGCCTTTCACCCTCCTGCATGTTCAGGCCCCGATCACACAAAATCTTTTTCACTCCATCTTTCCACCTCCAATTTGGTCTCCCACTTCTCCTCGTTCCCTCCACCTCTGACATATATCCTCTTGGTCAATCTTTCCTCACTCATTCTCTCCATGTGCCCGAACCATTTCAAAACACCCTCTTCTGCTCTCTCAACCACGCTCTTTTTATTTCCACACATCTCTCTTACCCTTACGTTACTTACTCGATCAAACCACTTCACACCACACATTGTCCTCAAACATCTCATTTCCAGCATATCCATCCTCCTGCGCACAACTCTATCCATAGCCCACGCCTCGCAACCATACAACATTGTTGGAACCACTATTCCTTCAAACATGCCCATTTTTGCTTTCCGAGATAATGTTCTCGACTTCCACACATTCTTCAAGGCTCCCAGGATTTTCGCCCCCTCCCCCACCCTATGATCCACTTCCGCTTCCATGGTTCCATCCGCTGCCAGATCCACTCCCAGATATCTAAAACACTTTACTTCCTCCAGTTTTTCTCCATTCAAACTTACCTCCCAATTGACTTGACCCTCAACCCTACTGTACCTAATAACCTTGCTCTTATTTACATTTACTCTTAACTTTCTTCTTTCACACACTTTACCAAACTCAGTCACCAGTTTCTGCAGTTTCTCACATGAATCAGCCACCAGCGCTGTATCATCAGCGAACAACTGACTCACTTCCCAAGCTCTCTCATCCACAACAGACTTCATACTTGCCCCTCTTTCCAAAACTCTTGCATTCACCTCCCTAACAACCCCATCCACAAACAAATTAAACAACCATGGAGACATCACACACCCCTGCCGCAAACCTACATTCACTGAGAACCAATCACTTTCCTCTCTTCCTACACGTACACATGCCTTACATCCTCGATAAAAACTTTTCACTGCTTCTAGCAACTTGCCTCCCACACCATATATTCTTAATACCTTCTACAGAGCATCTCTATCAGCTCTATCATATGCCTTCTCCAGATCCATAAATGCTACATACAAATCCATTTGCTTTTCTAAGTATTTCTCACATACATTCTTCAAAGCAAACACCTGATCCACACATCCTCTACCACTTCTGAAACCACACTGCTCTTCCCCAATCTGATGCTCTGTACATGCCTTCACCCTCTCAATCAATACCCTCCCATATAATTTACCAGGAATACTCAACAAACTTATACCTCTGTAATTTGAGCACTCACTCTTATCCCCTTTGCCTTTGTACAATGGCACTATGCACGCATTCCGCCAATCCTCAGGCACCTCACCATGATTCATACATACATTAAATAACCTTACCAACCAGTCAACAATACAGTCACCCCCTTTTTTAATAGATTCCACTGTAATACCATCCAAACCTGCTGCCTTGCCGGCTTTCATCTTCCGCAAAGCTTTTACTACCTCTTCTCTGTTTACCAAGTCATTTTCCCTAACCCTCTCACTTTGCACACCACCTCGACCAAAAACCCTATATCTGCCACTATCATCAAACATATTCAACAAACCTTCAAAATACTCACTCCATCCCTTTCTCACATCACCGCTACTTGTTATCACCTCCCCATTTGCGCCCTTCACTGAAGTTCCCATTTGCTCCCTTGTCTTACGCACTTTATTTACCTCCTTCCAGAACATCTTTTTATTCTCCCTAAAATTTAATGATACTCTCTCACCCCAACTCTCATTTGCCCTCTTTTTCACCTCTTCCACCTTTCTCTTGACCTCCTGTCTCTTTCTTTTATACATCTCCCACTCAATTGCATTTTTTCCCTGCAAAAATCGTCCAAATGCCTCTCTCTTCTCTTTCACTAATAATCTTACTTCTTCATCCCACCACTCACTACCCTTTCTAATCAACCCACCTCCCACTCTTCTCATGCCACAAACATCTTTTGCGCAATCCATCACTGATTCCCTAAATACATCCCATTCCTCCCCCACTCCCCTTACTTCCATTGTTCTCACCTTTTTCCATTCTGTACCCAGTCTCTCCTGGTACTTCCTCACACAAGTCTCCTTCCCAAGCTCACTTACTCTTACCACCCTCTTCACCCCAACATTCACACTTCTTTTCTGAAAACCCATACAAATCTTCACCTTAGCCTCCACAAGATAATGATCAGACATCCCTCCAGTTGCACCTCTCAGCACATTAACATCCAAAAGTCTCTCTTTCGCGCGCCTGTCAATTAACACGTAATCCAATAACGCTCTCTGGCCATCTCTCCTACTTACATACGTATACTTATGTATATCTCGCTTTTTAAACCAAGTATTCCCAATCACCAGTCCTTTTTCAGCACATAAATCTACAAGCTCTTCACCATTTCCATTTACAACACTGAACTCCCCATGTATACCAATTATTCCCTCAACTGCCACATAACTCACCTTTGCATTCAAATCACCCATGACTATAACCCGGTCTCGTGCATCAAAACCACTAACACACTCATTCAGCTGCTCCCAAAACACTTGCCTCTCATGATCTTTCTTCTCATGCCCAGGTGCATATGCACCAATAATCACCTATCTCTCTCCATCAACTTTCAGTTTTACCCATATTAATCGAGAATTTACTTTCTTACATTCTATCACATACTCCCACAACTCCTGTTTCAGGAGTACTGCTACTCCTTCCCTTGCTCTTGTCCTCTCACTAACCCCTGACTTTACTCCTAAGACATTCCCGAACCACTCTTTCCCTTTACCCTTGAGCTTCGTTTCACTCAGAGACAAAACATCCAGGTTCCTTTCCTCAAACATACTACCTATCTCTCCTTTTTTCACATCTTGGTTACATCCAGACACATTTAGACACCCCAGTCTGAGCCTTCGAGGAGGATGAGCACTCCCCGCGTGACTCCTTCTTCTGTTTCCCATTTTAGAAAGTTAAAAAAGTACAAGGAGGGGAGGATTTCTAGCCCCCCGCTCCCGTCCCCTCTAGTCGCCTTCTACGACACGCGAGGAATATATATATATATATATATATATATATATATATATATATATATATATATATATATATATATATATATTTTTTTTTTTTTTTTTTTTTTTTTTTTTGCTTTGTCGCTGTCTCCCGCGTTTGCGAGGTAGCGCAAGGAAACAGACGAAAGAAATGGCCCAACCCACCCCCATACACATGTATATACATACGTCCACACACGCAAATATACAAACCTACACAGCTTTCCATGGTTTACCCCAGACGCTTCACATGCCTTGATTCAATCCACTGACAGCACGTCAACCCCGGTATACCACATCGCTCCAATTCACTCTATTCCTTGCCCTCCTTTCACCCTCCTGCATGCTCAGGCCCCGATCACACAAAATCTTTTTCACTCCATCTTTCCACCTCCAATTTGGTCTCCCTCTTCTCCTCGTTCCCTCCACCTCCGACACATATATTCTCTTGGTCAATCTTTCCTCACTCATTCTCTCCATGTGCCCGAACCATTTCAAAGCACCCTCTTCTGCTCTCTCAACCACGCTCTTTTTATTTCCACACATCTCTCTTACCCTTACGTTACTTACTCGATCAAACCACCTCACACCACACATTGTCCTCAAACATCTCATTTCCAGCACATCCATCCTCCTGCGCACAACTCTATCCATAGCCCACGCCTCGCAACCATACAACATTGTTGGCACCACTATTCCTTCAAACATACCCATTTTTGCTTTCCGAGATAATGTTCTCGACTTCCACACATTCTTCAAGGCTCCCAGAATTTTCGCCCCCTCCCCCACCCTATGATCCACTTCCGCTTCCATGGTTCCATCCGCTGCCAGATCCACTCCCAGATATCTAAAACACTTCACTTCCTCCAGTTTTTCTCCATTCAAACTTACCTCCCAATTGACTTGACCCTCAACCCTACTGTACCTAATAACCTTGCTCTTATTCACATTTACTCTTAACTTTCTTCTTCCACACACTTTACCAAACTCAGTCACCAGCTTCTGCAGTTTCTCACATGAATCAGCCACCAGCGCTGTATCATCAGCGAACAACAACTGACTCACTTCCCAAGCTCTCTCATCCACAACAGACTTCATACTTGCCCCTCTTTCCAAAACTCTTGCATTCACCTCCCTAACAACCCCATCCATAAACAAATTAAACAACCATGGAGACATCACACACCCCTGCCGCAAACCTACATTCACTGAGAACCAATCACTTTCCTCTCTTCCTACACGTACACATGCCTTACATCCTCGATAAAAACTTTTCACTGCTTCTAACAACTTGCCTCCCACACCATATATTCTTAATACCTTCCACAGAGCATCTCTATCAACTCTATCATATGCCTTCTCCAGATCCATAGATGCTACATACAAATCCATTTGCTTTTCTAAGTATTTCTCACATACATTCTTCAAAGCAAACACCTGATCCACACATCCTCTACCACTTCTGAAACCACACTGCTCTTCCCCAATCTGATGCTCTGTACATGCCTTCACCCTCTCAATCAATATCCTCCCATATAATTTACCAGGAATACTCAACAAACTTATACCTCTGTAATTTGAGCACTCACTCTTATCCCCTTTGCCTTTGTACAATGGCACTATGCACGCATTCCGCCAATCCTCAGGCACCTCACCATGAGTCATACATACATTAAATAACCTTACCAACCAGTCAACAATACAGTCACCCCCTTTTTTAATAAATTCCACTGCAATACCATCCAAACCTGCTGCCTTGCCGGCTTTCATCTTCCGCAAAGCTTTTACTACCTCTTCTCTGTTTACCAACTCATTTTCCCTAACCCTCTCACTTTGCACACCACCTCGACCAAAACACCCTATATCTGCCACTCTATCATCAAACACATTCAACAAACCTTCAAAATACTCATTCCATCTCCTTCTCACATCACCACTACTTGTTATCACCTCCCCATTTGCGCCCTTCACTGAAGTTCCCATTTGCTCCCTTGTCTTACACACTTTATTTACCTCCTTCCAGAACATCTTTTTATTCTCCCTAAAATTTAATGATACTCTCTCACCCCAACTCTCATTTGCCCTTTTTTTCACCTCATGCACCTTTCTCTTGACCTCCTGTCTCTTTCTTTTATACATCTCCCACTCAATTGCATTTTTTCCCTGCAAAAATCGTCCAAATGCCTCTCTCTTCTCTTTCACTAATACTCTTACTTCTTCATCCCACCACTCACTACCCTTTCTAATCAACCCACCTCCCACTCTTCTCATGCCACAAGCATCTTTTGCGCAATCCATCACTGATTCCCTAAATACATCCCATTCCTCCCCCACTCCCCTTACTTCCATTGTTCTCACCTTTTTCCATTCTGTACTCAGTCTCTCCTGGTACTTCCTCACACAAGTCTCCTTCCCAAGCTCACTTACTCTCACCACCCTCTTCACCCCAACATTCACTCTTCTTTTCTGAAAACCCATACAAATCTTCACCTTAGCCTCCACAAGATAATGATCAGACATCCCTCCAGTTGCACCTTTCAGCACATTAACATCCAAAAGTCCCTCTTTCGCGCGCCTGTCAATTAACACGTAATCCAATAACGCTCTCTGGCCATCTCTCCTACTTACATAAGTACACTTATGTATATCTCGCTTTTAAACCAGGTATTCCCAATCATCAGTCCTTTTTCAGCACATAAATCTACAAGCTCTTCACCATTTCCATTTACAACACTGAACACCCCATGTATACCAATTATTCCCTCAACTGCCACATTATATATATATATATATATATATATATATATATATATATATATATATATATATAATTTACCAGGAATACTCAACAAACTTATACCTCTGTAATTTGAGCACTCACTCTTATCCCCTTTGCCTTTGTACAATGGCACTATGCACGCATTCCGCCAATCCTCAGGCACCTCACCATGAGTCATACATACATTAAATAACCTTACCAACCAGTCAACAATACAGTCACCCCCTTTCTTAATAAATTCCACTGCAATACCATCCAAACCTGCTGCCTTGCCGGCTTTCATCTTCCGCAAAGCTATTACTACCTCTTCTCTGTTTACCAAATCATTTTCCCTAACCCTCTCACTTTGCACACCACCTCGACCAAAACACCCTATATCTGCCACTCTGTCATCAGACACATTCAACAAACCTTCAAAATACTCATTCCATCTCCTTCTCACATCACCGCTACTTGTTATCACCTCCCCATTTACGCCCTTCACTGAAGTTCCCATTTGCTCCCTTGTCTTACGCACCCTATTTACCTCCTTCCAGAACATCTTTTTATTTTCCCTAAAATTTACTGATAGTCTCTCACCCCAACTCTCATTTGCCCTTTTTTTCACCTCTTGCACCTTTCTCTTGACCTCCTGTCTCTTTCTTTTATACTTCTCCCACTCAATTGCATTTTTTCCCTGCAAAAATCGTCCAAATGCCTCTCTCTTCTCTTTCACTAATACTCTTACTTCTTCATCCCACCACTCACTACCCTTTCTAAACAGCCCACCTCCCACTCTTCTCATGCCACAAGCATCTTTTGCGCAATCCATCACTGATTCCCTAAATACATCCCATTCCTCCCCCACTCCCCTTACTTCCATTGTTCTCACCTTTTTCCATTCTGTACACAGTCTCTCCTGGTACTTCCCCACACAGGTCTCCTTCCCAAGCTCACTTACTCTCACCACCTTCTTCACCCCAACATTCACTCCTCTTTTCTGAAAACCCATACTAATCTTCACCTTAGCCTCCACAAGATAATGATCAGACATCCCTCCAGTTGCACCTCTCAGCACATTAACATCCAAAAGTCTCTCTTTCGCACGCCTGTCAATTAACACGTAATCCAATAACGCTCTCTGGCCATCTCTCCTACTTACATAAGTATACTTATGTATATCTCGCTTTTTAAACCAGGTATTCCCAATCATCAGTCCTTTTTCAGCACATAAATCTACAAGCTCTTCACCATTTCCATTTACAACACTGAACACCCCATGCATACCAATTATTCCCTCAACTGCCACATTACTCACCTTTGCATTCAAATCACCCATCACTATAACCCGGTCTCGTGCATCAAAACCGCTAACACACTCATTTAGCTGCTCCCAAAACACTTGCCTCTCATGATCTTTCTTCTCATGCCCAGGTGCATATGCACCAATAATCACCCACCTCTCTCCATCAACTTTCAGTTTTACCCATATTAATCGAGAATTTACTTTCTTACATTCTATCACATACTCCCACAACTCCTGTTTCAGGAGTATTGCTACTCCTTCCCTTGCTCTTGTCCTCTCACTAACCCCTGACTTCACTCCCCAGACATTTCCAAACCACTCTTCCCCTTTACCCTTGAGCTTCGTTTCACTCAGAGCCAAAACATCCAGGTTCCTTTCCTCAAACATACTACCTATCTCTCCTTTTTTCACATCTTGGTTACATCCACACACATTTAGGCACCCCACTCTGAGCCTTCGAGGAGGATGATCACTCCCCGCGTGACTCCTTCTTCTGTTTCCCATTTTAGAAAGTTAATACAAGGAGGGGAGGATTTCCGGCCCCCCGCTCCCGTCCCCTCTAGTCGCTTTCTACGACACGCGAGGAATACGTGGGAAGTATTCTTTCACCCCTATCCCCAGGGATAATATACATATATATATACATATACACACACACACACACACACACACATATGCACATACACACACACACACACACATACATATATATACATATGAAAAATGTAAGAAACAATTTAGAAAACAAACTTTTAGCTTGAAATGAATGAAAAAAATGAATGTCACATAATGAGAGGGTGAAGGCATGTACAGAGCATCAGATTGGGGAAGAGCAGTGCGGTTTCAGAAGTGGTAGAGGATGTGTGGATCAGGTGTTTGCTTTGAAGAATGTATGTGAGAAATACTTAGAAAAGCAAATGGATTTGTATGTAGCATTTATGGATCTGGAGAAGGCATATGATAGAGTTGATAGAGATGCTCTGTGGAAGGTATTAAGAATATATGGTGTGGGAGGCAAGTTGTTAGAAGCAGTGAAAAGTTTTTATCGAGGATGTAAGGCATGTGTACGTGTAGGAAGAGAGGAAAGTGATTGGTTCTCAGTGAATGTAGGTTTGCGGCAGGGGTGTGTGATGTCTCCATGGTTGTTTAATTTGTTTATGGATGGGGTTGTAAGGGAGGTAAATGCAAGAGTCCTGGAAAGAGGGGCAAGTATGAAGTCTGTTGGGGATGAGAGAGCTTGGGAAGTGAGTCAGTTGTTGTTCGCTGATGATACAGCGCTGGTGGCTGATTCATGTGAGAAACTGCAGAAGCTGGTGACTGAGTTTGGTAAAGTGTGTGGAAGAAGAAAGTTGAGAGTAAATGTGAATAAGAGCAAGGTTATTAGGTACAGTAGGGGTGAGGGTCAAGTCAATTGGGAGGTGAGTTTGAATGGAGAAAAACTGGAGGAAGTGAAGTGTTTTAGATATCTGGGAGTGGATCTGTCAGCGGATGGAACCATGGAAGCGGAAGTGGATCATAGGGTGGGGGAGGGGGCGAAAATTTTGGGAGCCTTGAAAAATGTGTGGAAGTCGAGAACACTATCTCGGAAAGCAAAAATGGGTATGTTTGAGGGAATAGTGGTTCCAACAATGTTGTATGGTTGCGAGGCGTGGGCTATGGATAGAGATGTGCGCAGGAGGATGGATGTGCTGGAAATGAGATGTTTGAGGACAATGTGTGGTGTGAGGTGGTTTGATCGAGTAAGTAACGTAAGGGTAAGAGAGATGTGTGGAAATAAAAAGAGCGTGGTTGAGAGAGCAGAAGAGGGTGTTTTGAAATGGTTTGGGCACATGGAGAGAATGAGTGAGGAGAGATTGACCAAGAGGATATATGTGTCGGAGGTGGAGGGAACGAGGAGAAGAGGGAGACCAAATTGGAGGTGGAAAGATGGAGTGAAAAAGATTTTGTGTGATCGGGGCCTGAACATGCAGGAGGGTGAAAGGAGGGCAAGAAATAGAGTGAATTGGAGTCATGTGGTATACAGGGGTTGACGTGCTGTCAGTGGATTGAAGCAAGGCATGTGAAGCGTCTGAAGTAAACCATGGAAAGCTGTGTAGGTATGTATATTTGCGTGTGTGGACGTGTGTATGTACATGTGTATGGGGGGGGGGGGCATTTCTTTCGTCTGTTTCCTTGCGCTACCTCGCAAACGCGGGAGACAGCGACAAAGTATAAAAAAAAAAAAAAAAAAAAAAAAAAAAAAATATATATATATATATATATATATATATATATATATATATATATATATATATATATGTGTGTGTGTGTGTGTGTGTGTGTGTGTGTGTGTGTGTGTGTGTGTGTGTGTGTGTGTGTGTGTGTGTGTGTACTCATAATGGAATTGTGGAAAGTAAATTATCCAAACTCACAGGGAATGAAAACACAAGAGTCCCAAGCTTTCGTCTGTGTTCCAAGACATTCCCTGCCGCTGGGTAATGGGGGTAGGTGGCCGGGGTCGAGGGTGGTTATCTCCTGGCCTTACTTGAGATCGTGGGTTCTACCTGTGAATCTGTAACTCCTGCTGTTTGTAATGAACATCTTTGAGATGTCTTGCAATACAGACGATTGCTTGGAACTCTTGTGTTTTCCTTTCCTATGAGTCTGGATATATATATATATATATATATATATATATATATATATATATATATATATATATATATATATATATATATATATATATATTTATTCATTTTTTATATTTATTTTTTATTATACTTTGTCGCTGTCTCCCGCGTTTGCGAGGTAGCGCTAGGAAACAGACGAAAGAAATGGCCCAACCCCCCCCCCCCATACACATGTATATACATACGTCCACACACGCAAATATACATACCTATACATCTCAATCTACACATATATATACACACACAGACACATACATATATACCCATGCACACAATTCTCACTGTCTGCCTTTATTCATTCCCATCGCCACCTCGCCACACATGGAATACCATCCCCCTCCCCCCTCATGTGTGCGGGGTAGCGCTAGGAAAAGACAACAAAGGCCTCATTCGTTCACACTCAGTCTCTAGCTGTCATGCAATAATGCCCGAAACCACTGCTCCCTTTCCACATCCAGGCCCCACACAGCTTTCCCTGGTTTACCCCAGACGCTTCACATGCCCTGATTCAATCCACTGACAGCACGTCAACCCAGGTATACCACATCGATCCAATTCACTCTATTCCTTGCCCGCCTTTCACCCTCCTGCATGTTCAGGCCCCGATCACACAAAATCTTTTTCACTCCATCTTTCCACCTCCAATTTGGTCTCCCACTTCTCCTCGTTCCCTCCACCCCCGACACATATATCCTCTTGGTCAATCTTTCCTCACTCATTCTCTCCATGTGCCCAAACCATTTCAAAACACCCTCTTCTGCTCTCTCAACCACGCTCTTTTTATTTCCACACATCTCTCTTACCCTTACATTACTTACTCGATCAAACCACCTCACACCACATATTGTCCTCAAACATCTCATTTCCAGCACATCCATCCTCCTGCGCACAACTCTATCCATAGCCCACGCCTCGCAACCATACAACATTGTTGGAACCACTATTCCTTCAAACATACCCATTTTTGCTTTCCGAGATAATGTTCTCGACTTCCACACATTCTTCAAGGCTCCCAGGATTTTCGCCCCCTCCCCCGCCCTATGATTCACTTCCGCTCCCATGGTTCCATCCGCTGCAAGATCCACTCCCAGATATCTAAAACACTTTACTTCCTCCAGTTTTTCTCCATTCAAACTTACCTCCCAATTTACTTGACCCTCAACCCTACTGTACCTAATAACCTTGCTCTTATTCACATTTACTCTTAACTTTCTTCTTTCACACACTTTACCAAACTCAGTCACCAGCTTCTGCAGTTTCTCACATGAATCAGCCACCAGCGCTGTATCATCAGCGAACAACAACTGACTCACTTCCCAAGCTCTCTCATCCACAACAGACATCAAACTTGCGCCTCTTTCTAAAACTCTTGCATTCACTTCCCTAACAACCCCATCCATAAACAATATATATATATATATATATATATATATATATATATATATATATATATATATATATATATATATATATATATGTATATATATATATATCATACAAACCTCCAACAGTTAGGATCGAACCCGGGACCCCTGTGGAACAGACGGGAGCGCTACCGCTAGGCTATGATCGCCCCTAATACGGAAATGACTATTCGAATACTATGTACTCGAATACCCTTCGTCTCACGTTGGAGGTTTGTATGTTCTATGAAGGTGTGCGATCCTATGCACTTCGTTCATATTCATATACCTCCGCGTTGTACAGTTAGGTTCGGTAAAATGCTATCTGCTGGCTGTGTGAGCCTAATGGGAAATGACCGGTGTAGACCCCGTTGCTCACCAACGTGAGACGAAAAGTATTCGAGTACATAGTATTCGAATAGTAATTTCTGACAGAAATTCTTGAATACCGTGAATTCTAACATTATAAGAGTTGACTGAATTTAATGCTTCATACAAGTACCATTAAGATTACCATCATTTTCCTCGGATGGTTTTTTACTGTTTACTTCCTATTGTGCGAGATGAGGTCTGCATATTGTTACCGTTATGAAAATGTACTGAATTTGCGTTTGGTAATTCCTGGAAAAATGACGGTAACTCCATGATTAAGTTCAAAATATTATGAATTCTAATGACCTTTGTCCTTTATGACCACTTCGTAAATCTAAGCCAAACTCACTTGTTCTTATTTATCACGTTTACAGTAAAGTGCGAATTAGCATAAAAGCTGCCATTCTGGACGTGGTGATCATGTGAGGGGAGATGGCACAACAATTTCACTTCACACAAAAATCCGCAACATTCCTGACCCTCGTACATCATTCTGAGCATTTTTGACGATTTTTTTTTAATCTTGCATTCTTTTCCCTCCACCCCTGGGGTTAATCTCCCTTTATCTCCTTTTTATTCCCCCACCCTAGACATTCCCATGTCCCCGCCTGTTCCTGGGAGGGCAGGGAGGCTGGCGACCTGGTGATGCAGTAAGCAGCTGGACGTAGTAACTCTGGTTCAACACCAACACTCAGAGTTGATGTTCTCGGTCTCGTTACCTGACCAACTTTCCTCACCACGACTACCTCAGGATCCTGCAGGTACTCCATAAGATACGACCCCTGAGCACGACTGTGCGACCCTTGCGTATGATGGTCTGACCTTTACACAAGTACACGCTTCGAAATACCAATAATGTTGTCTGGTAGTGACAGGCTCTGCCATGAGCAAACAGACGTTACAGACATTACACAACACGAAAATAGCTGCTCTAAGTGGAGCACACACACACACACACACACACACACACACACACACACACACACACACACACACACACACACACACACACACACACCCACACACACACACACACACAAGCTGGCAAAGAGAAGGAAAGAGAGACATTAAGACCACTTTCACGTTTCTATATCGATCTGGCTGTGTCGTTACTGAGCGGTTCTTGCTATGTCGTTTTTAGCAGTTCTTATCCTATCGCTTCTATGCAATTCTTGCCTATCGTTTCTCATAAGTTTTTGCTGGGTCGCTAAAAAGCAGTACTTGCTATGTCGTTGTTCTGCAGTTCTTTGAAATTTGAATGAAGCAATAAACCAGAATACTTAATGAGTAACTACAAGAGATGAGTCAGAGAAGATATGAAGGAATACTTCCACAGTGAGCGACTGGAGGATGTGGGAAACACTGTAAGATACTGTGGATACACAGAGAAATAAAACGTTCAAGAAATTGTATGAGAGAAAGGAGGGGTTAAGAGATGGAGGTCCCATGAGTTTACACTTACCTCCCTAGATGCGCTCGCACGCAAACACGGTGGCGCCCCACCAGTGTACAACTCCGTCGTCGTACAGTACAAATAGGTAATTAGACACACACACACACACACACACACACACACACACACACACACACACACACACACATGCTCGCGCGCTTCGTGTGACAGTCCGTAACGAAGCGCGTGCACCACCTCGCCACAGTTACCTTCCAAAGACCACAGATCCCTCGTCCCTGAGTTGTACTTCGGCATCAACATTATGCCAGTTACAAGGAGAGTGTCCGCACCCACTGCTGCCCAGACGAGTGGACGAGAGATCGCTCTCTTTCCTTACAGGATTATCAACTTCCTTGGCATCATTGTGCGTTATAAAACAGTCTCGCTATCTACAAGTTGCCGGTGACTTGTGTGTCATCATACTTGCTTGTGACAGAAGCTGTATACCCAAAGTAGACGTCAGCACGTCGCTATGGTGATCTGATCTGTGTCGCTAACCCCGGCAAGTTTATTGTGCACCCCATGCTCACCCTGTGAGCGGTAGCGCAAAGGGATTACAGAGGTCACAAAGGGCCTTAGTCAGACCCTAGTGGCTTGATCTTAAACAAGATGCTATAACATTGGTTCAGTAAATAAGCTTCATTACACATATGTTAAGTTTTACGGACTAGATGCAAAACGTGGATACAATCTTAGAATTTCAGGTATCTTGTTATTAACAATAATGTGTTGTGACATTTCTAGTAGTGTTTGTTTAGCCCTATCCACAAAAGGCTCTATTTTTCACATTCTAGAAGACTTGGTTGTAGTTTGTGTGCAAAGCTTTGACCACAAACTTTACGATTCACGTCACGGCCCTCAACCCCTACACCCCAGATGGTTTGGTGTACGTCGCCTGTGCTCACTGGCACGTAACTCCGGGTTCCCCACTTCATAAGAAGACGGTCTTCTGGGATGGACGATCTTGCTGACGAACTCCAGTTTACAACCGGTTGTGAGTTACATATGTCGGTAATGCTTAGGCCTGTACTGGTGTTATGGCCTAACTGGAGATGTTAATCGTGTGAATTGTAAATTTTTTGGTCACAGATTTAGACACAAACTAGAACACTATGTCTCTGAATTTGAAAAAATAGAACTTTAGGGACAGATCTAAACAAACCCTGCAATGCCACAATGACTTATTGTTGATAACAAGATACCTGATCATGTACGACTGTATCCATCTTTAGTATCTGCTGAGTGAAACTTACCATCTGAAAGACTGTGAACGAATTTGGTAACAAATTATGTTATCATGTAAGACCACTGAGGTCTGACAAAGACTCTTTGTCAACTGTGTAATCCTTTTTCGCTAACGCTGGCAGGATGAGCAGGGGGGAAGCACTATAAATCTGCCGGGTTAGCGGCACAAATCAAATTGGGTTATGGAACGCAAGACTGTACAGCTTCGACCTTGGGTTCCCAGGACGACAATTACTGCAGTCACACAGGCCCTGGATGAGGCAACCATGACCTACCTACCTACCTAAGGGAGAGCTTATTCATCTCTAGTTACTGGACGATGTGATTACATACTTCCCAGTTGATCTGCCATGGAAATTAGTTCAGGATAACCCACCTCGCTCAGAACCAGTTTCCCCTTCCTCTTTGCAACGCTGCCACCTCCAGTCACGTACAAATGGCCTCCACAAACTCTTCCCCTTTCACCCTATAATTCCAAGCCAGCCAGACGCGTCGAGTTATAGCTGGATACACAACACAGGCGGGAACAGGAAAGGTTTGTGACGGTGTGGCAATACTGTTCAGAGTGCACCACGAGTGGATGTTTATCTTTCGGTATGGCAAAGCTGTTTTGATTGCATGGGGCACACTGTTCTGAGTGTCTCTCCCTGGGTGGCAACACTGTTGTGGGTGTCTGTCCCTGGGTGGCAGTACTGTGAGTCAGTGTGCACAACGGGTGGTGTTTTACACAGCATTTCAGCAATGTCCACTTAAGAACGTTCATTGTCTGTACAAATGTTTTGCCCACGCTATACCATGTTGGGTTGGGTTAGATGATAATAACAGTGACAATAAACATGATAATGATAATGAGGGAGGGAAAGAGAGCGCCCACATTGTTCCTATCATATAGCATAACCTTCGGTGTGCGCATGCGCAACTTTCCATAGGCCTACCGCAGCCGGAGACTTGCAGCAACCTCTATCTGGGTCACGAGACCCCTGTTAACACGAGAGGCACTGGTGCCGCTGCCTGGGGCAAAGCCACGGCTCAAGCCGGCCGTATCCTTCAACACAAGTTTGGGAAACGTAATCTGATTTGGAAACAAGACTGAATCATTGTTAAGAATTGAGAGATAAGAAGACAGACGTGCGGAGGATGAGTATCTGACTCCTTGAGCACATCAATACAACCCTTGAGCACGACGGTACGTCCCTTGAGCACGACGGTACATCCCTTGAGCACGACGGTACATCCCTTGAGCACGACGGTACATCCCTTAAGAACGACGGTACATCCCTTGAGCACGACGGTACATCCCTTGAGCACGACGGTACATCCCTTGAGCACGACGGTACATATCTTGAGCACGACGGTACATCCCTTGAGCACGACGGTACATCCCTTGAGCACGACGGTACCTAGCACGTAAATCCCTTGAGCACGATGGTACATCCCTTGAGCACGACGGTACATCCCTTGAGCACGACGGTACATCCCTTGAGCACGACGGTACATCCCTTAAGCACGACGGTAAATCCCTTGAGCACGACGGTACATCCCTTGAGCACGACGGTACATCCCTTGAGCACGACGGTACATATCTTGAGCACGACGGTACATCCCTTGAGCACGACGGTACATCCCTTGAGCACGACGGTACATCCCTTGAGCACGATGGTACATCCCTTGAGCACGACGGTACATCCATTGAGCACGACGGTACATCCCTTGAGCACGACGGTACATCCCTTGAGCACGACGGTACGTCCCTTGAGCACAACGGTACATCCCTTGAGCACGACGGTACATACCTTGAGCACGACGGTACATCCCTTGAGCACGACGGTACATACCTTGAGCACGACGGTACATCCCTTGAGCACGATGGTACATCCCTTGAGCACGACGGTACATCCCTTGAGCACGACGGTACATCCCTTGAGCACGACGGTACATCCCTTGAGCACGATGGTACATATCTTGAGCACGACGGTACATCCCTTGAGCACGACGGTACATCCCTTGAGCACGACGGTACGTCCCTTGAGCTCAACGGTACATCCCTTGAGCACGACGGTACATACCTTGAGCACGACGGTACATCCCTTGAGCACGACGGTACATACCTTGAGCACGACGGTACATCCCTTGAGCACGACGGTACATCCCTTGAGCACGACGGTACATATCTTGAGCACGACGGTACATCCCTTGAGCACGACGGTACATCCCTTGAGCACGACGGTACATATCTTGAGCACGACGGTACATCCCTTGAGCACGACGGTACATCCCTTGAGCACGACGGTACGTCCCTTGAGCTCAACGGTACATCCCTTGAGCACGACGGTACATACCTTGAGCACGACGGTACATCCCTTGAGCACGACGGTACATACCTTGAGCACGACGGTACATCCATTGAGCACGACGGTACATCCCTTGAGCACGACGGTACATCCCTTGAGCACGACGGTACGTCCCTTGAGCTCAACGGTACATCCCTTGAGCACGACGGTACATCCCTTGAGCACGACGGTACATATCTTGAGCACGACGGTACATATCTTGAGCACGACGGTACATCCCTTGAGCACGACGGTACATCCCTTGAGCACGACGGTACGTCCCTTGAGCTCAACGGTACATCCCTTGAGCACGACGGTACATACCTTGAGCACGACGGTACATCCCTTGAGCACGACGGTACATCCCTTGAGCACGACGGTACATCCCTTGAGCACGATGGTACATCCCTTGAGCACGACGGTACATATCTTGTGCACGACGGTACATCCCTTGAGCACGACGGTACATCCCTTGAGCACGACGGTACATTTCTTGAGCACGACGGTACATCCCTTGAGCACGATGGTACAACCCTTGAGCACGACGGTACATCCCTTGAGCACGATGGTACATTCATTTAGCACAACGGCACGACCTTTGGATATGAAGGTGCAGTCATTGATCTGACACTTAAAGATCAGGTCAAAGGTAGGGCTATAATACCCAAGTGTCACAGCTTCGTGTTCAGTGGTCACATCCTCGTGTTTAAGGGTCGTTACTGTTGTATTCAAGGGAAGTATCATCCTGCTAATAGATTTAAGCATGATTCACAGTGACAATGAGACAGCATCGATCATCATACATCTTATCATAGTTAACATTATAACTGAAACTTCCAGTGTAGTGATGGTGGGCTGAAGAGAACACTGTATTGGTCTCTATGTTCGTGAAAGATGAGAGAAGTAGACAACATACGACCACTACATACGATCCCTTCTGGGTCAGCGTTATTAAACCACATGTACGTAGACCTAGACCCAGACATATGTCTAACATACACAATCCTCACGCACTTGCACCCAAACCCAAGTCATAATCAATTCCATCCTAAGAGGCTATTGTGAAAGTGAGTTTTTAAAGATAATTCCCACCAGCTACTTGTTAAATAACTTTGCCTACCTTCCGTAGCGTCATTCTTTAGTGACACTGTACACACACCTCTTGCACATCCCTCTGACAGTAAACTGAAGTTGTGGTAAAGTCACTCTCATGGCCCGCCGACTTTTATCATTTCATCAAGCAACTAACATCAACCTCGTGTGTCCCTATGTGACCTTGATAGATCATAGGTCTGGTACCAAGTAGGTACAAGATCCTGCCCTTCATAATGCGAGATCATCTATAATCATCCAGAGACCCATCATCATGACCTGGCGACCACGCCCACACAATTTACGTTATCGGCGCGGCTGACGCGACTTTCTCATATATACCCATGCATCAGTACAGCCACTCATTCAAAACGTAAAACTGTCTCAAACCAGAAACACTCCGCTCTCGTGCCTGACACGTATTGTTCATGCAACTCCAGGCTCAGCTTTTCCATCATGAGTAGCAACCCCCCACCCCCCCACCCATCCTTTTCCACCAAGTTAACTCCTTTAACTGCAGACAGTGACCTCTTACTACAGTTCCTACAGGTTCTAGGCTAATCTTTCCCACTGGGGCACAAACCCAGTAACCACAGCACACTTTCTGAATTATGAAACCTCAAGCACTTTCCATCTGCCACATCGACAACAAAGCGACGGGACTTCAGTAACTCTGCCTTCTGCTGCACAGTCTTGGGACTTTGACACGTTCTATCACGAGACCCAGGCAACGACGCACCTCTCCTACGGGACTACAGCTCCTTCACCAGTGCCACGGTAATCCTACCACTCCCGCTCCTGCATCAGTAGCGCAGATAACTCCTGCCTCATTTCATCCTACCTAAACTCATCTCAGCTCCAAACCTAATCCTGCATCATCTACAGCAGCTCACCTGAGCTTCATCATCTATACTTTCCTAAATAAAGTACTGTATTTGTTGCAGGTGTTTCTCTACTCATCTCTCAGTTCTCACCTTAGAAAAGACATAATAATAACACCCACCAAACGTCAACATTTCAACCACCATGTTGCTTTTTACATAGATCAATGAATGTAGCCCAGTTTCTGGACTTTTTGTGCACTCTGCATCCTCCTTCTTTAAGGCACTGCCCACAGTATGGGCAAGAGTGCACGGTACTCGCTTCTCACTGAGAAAAAGTTGAAAATGATACACCGAGTCCTTACTAACCTGGGTGTCAGAGCGGACAGCCCGGCGGCCGCAGCCCGCTGTACAGCATAGGGCGTCAAGCAGGGTTGGCGGCGTACGGCAGGATGGGCGACTGGAAAGAGTCAAACCAAAACACATTGTTACTTCATTGGTATAATAATCTGTATAATAGTACTATTGTCAATGGTAGTATCTGAGGATTATAGAGACCTGGGAGTGTTTATCTTAAGCCCAGGCGGCGGAGCTGGCGAGGAGGCGGTGGGGCGGGTTGCGCGGGTGCAACAGGGTGAGGGCGCGGGACTGGGCTGGGCCAGGCCTGGCCTGGCAGGATAAGCCTACCACTGCTGCAGCCGGCACCAGCCGCCACCGGCCTCGGTCACCAGACGGACGGACACGCAGACACTCTCATCGATCGGTAGGCGGCGGTGGCGGCGCTTCAGGCGAGCCACCATGTAGGCCTCCTGTGCTCAGCTACCCCCTTCTGCAACTCCCTGCCTCCTGCTGCACCTTACTGCCTCCTGCTGCATCTCCCTGCCTCATGCTGCATCTTACTGCCTCCTGCTGCACCTTCCTGCCTCTTGCTGCACCTTACTGTCTCCTGCTGTACCTTACTGTTTCCTGCTATACCTTACTGCCTCCTGCTGCACACCCCTATCGTACCCACGCCTCCTGCTGTCTCGCCTCCCGGCCCCCGTCTCCTCCTGCACCTCCTTCAAATATGTTAGAAACAAAACAAGATCCAACATTACTAATGCCACTTTAACAGTAAAGGAATGACTGCGCTTCTCAAGAACTATTTCGATTCAGAATTTCCTATCGAAAACTCGTCTAGTATACCACGAGCACAAAAAGTAACTGAGCACCGAAAATGAAAAACTGGAGATAAGATATATTGAATATGACGATATCTCCCCAGAATACTGAAAGAAGTTACCAAGCAAATACGTAGGTCTTCCAATCATCCAAATTTTTCAACATATCTTTGCGGAAGGGAAAGAGCCACACGACTGGAAACCAGAACATGTAAAACGCATTTTCAAAATGTTGATAGAAAATGCACTTCGAACAACCTTCCCGTTAGCCTTACTTCAGTTCTAGTGAACAAGTTAGGATCAACGACTGGAGACAAAGTCGTTGAATTGTTAGATGATAATAACCTGATAACCATTGCCATGGTTTCCGGGACATAAGATTATGTTTAACGAGTATGGTTAAATTCTTTTGTTATGTACGAGTACATGATAACTGGGACTCCAAGATACCCTCCAGTGTTATATACTTAAACTTTTTTAAAGCTTTCGACAAAGAACCACATGAAATTAAAGCTGGTGACATAAGAGATCAAAAGTGCGCCTGGATAGCCGACTGGCCCTCAGAGAGGAGACAAAGAGTGGTATGGAAAGGAAATGCATGACTGACTTCACGTGACGGGCGGTGTACCACAAGGCTCAGTTCTGCGACCTAGACTTTTCATCATCTACATCAACGACCTGGAGACAGGGCCCGCCAGTAGAGTTAAGGGATTTTGCCGACGACAGAAAATCAGGAAATATAAGCCCAGTAACAGGAAGAATGCTTGAAGACTTAAAGGTATTTAAAAACGGATGTATTGATCAGAGACATGGCAAATGGACATCATCGCCCACATAAGCAAAGTAATGCAGTTTGAAGCTAAGAATATATATCACGGATGCAAATTGCTAGGTAAACTATTACTAGACGTAAAGAGAGAAAAAGGCACTGGGGTAATTATCAATAGTGACCTAAAGTACACTGAATAATTTCTAACTGCATACAACAAAGCCAAAACGATGACACTGTTCATATAAACAGCAAGTCAGAGAGTATAATACCCATCTTTTATAACGTTGAATGAGACTTCACTTGGAATATGTTGTTCAGTTCTCCGCACTAACCCTGATAACAGATCAAGAAAAAAAGAAAACGAATTCAGAGAAGAGCAGCCACTCTAATTCCTTCACTGAGAAATAAGCCTTACGAGGAAATAATCATAGGCCTACAATCATTCTAAAAGAGAAAAGAATTGCACAGACTCCGAGGTAACCAATCAGTTTTCAAGATATCACAATCTCGACAGCACAGCATGATTTTATTTTTTCTTCGTCCGAGATTCAGTGATCAGATAGGAAGACGTGAAAGTAAAAGGAAAGAAATTTTATAGCAACGTGGGCAAAAAAGAAATCAAGTGTAGAATAACACAGGAATAGAGTAAACTACCTCCAAATGTAGTTACCGCAAACACTATGAATGCCTTTAAGTCAAGGTGGGACCAATACTTCAGTAATACCGTAATCAGTAACTAATCCTGCTTAAGTATCACTAAACCATCTTTTTTCTGTTTCAGAATCCAGACCTTATGCAGCCTTCTATCTAACTGTTTGGGAACTATTCTCCCGTTCAATTTTTCAAGAATTTCTTTGGAAGTATACTACCCACACACCACATGGTGTGTCTTCTTTTTCCACCGATCGGCAGTTGAGCTGGAGGGAGAGGTGGTTGGGGAGGTGTCAACTGCTTCACTCTACTGTTTCTACCACAATCCAGACAAAACATCACAGATAACCTGGTATTGGACCATCAGGTCACCTGTTATCTGTCCTTCCTATATGTCCCCCCCCCCCCCCCACTGCACCACCCTGCCTCCTGCTGCACCTCCCTGTCTGCACCTCCCTGTCTGCACCTCCCTGTCTGCACCTCCCTGTCTGCACCTCTCTATCTGTACCACCCTGCCTCCTGCTGCACCTCCTTGTCGGTACCACCCTGACTCCTGCCGCACCTCCCTATATGTACCTCCCTGTCTCCTGCTGCACCTCCCTCTCTGCACCTTCCAGCTTCCTGCTGCACTTCCTTGTCTGTACCTCCCACCTCCTGCTGCACCTCTCTGCCTCTTTTTGCACCTCCGTCTACTCCA
Organism: Panulirus ornatus; assembly: GCF_036320965.1. Taxonomy (NCBI): domain Eukaryota; kingdom Metazoa; phylum Arthropoda; class Malacostraca; order Decapoda; family Palinuridae; genus Panulirus; species Panulirus ornatus. Next base: position 2,333,032 of record NC_092224.1, on the reverse strand, counting down.
TCCTCCCCCAAGTAGGGGTTATATATCACAGTGGCCTCAGCAGTAATGTACCTCCAATGCGAACACAGACCGTGGTGTGACTTCGAAACAAATAATACTGGGTCACCATCTCTCTCTCTCTCTCTCTCTCTCTCTCTCTCTCTCTCTCTCTCTCTCTCTCTCTCTCTCTCTCTCTCTCTCTCTCTCTCTCTCTCTCTCTCTCCCTTCCTCACTCCTAATTAACCTTCACCCGAGAAGATTCCTGCCCCCCTTCCCCTCCGCCTCCCACCACTCCTTCCCTTTCCTCCTCCTCCTCTTCCTCTCCTCCTCCCTGCCTATCATCCTTCACCCCCTCCTTCCCCCATCACCTTCCACATATTGGAAACTCATTCCAGGGCCCCGGTCATAACGGTAACTTGAACTGCCCCCTTAGCCTACATCAAATGTATCATCTTCCTGTTGACGGTCAGTGATGGCAGGGGTGGTGTGTGCTGTGTCCCTGGGATGGTGTACTGGTCATGGCAATATTCACAAGAAGGATATCGTCCTGGATCATCCCTGTGCTGAGTTTGCCTCATGGACAACGATGGGTCACCTCAGGTCTGTGCACTGAAGTAGTACCTCAGTGGTCGGAGTGTGTGTGTGTGTGTGTGTGTGTGTGTGTGTGTGTGTGTGTGTGTGTGTGTGTGTGTGTGTGTGTTTGTGAGTGTGTGTGTGTGTGTGTGTGTGTGTGTGTGTGTGTGTGTGTGTTTGTGAGTGTGTGTGTGTGTGTGTGTGTGTGTGTGTGTGTGTGTGTGTGTGTGTGTGTGTGTGTGTGTGTGTGTGTGTGTTTGTGAGTGTGTGTGTGTGTGTGTGTGTGTGTGTGTGTGTGTGTGTGTGTGTGTGTGTGTGTGTGTTGTGTGTGTGTGTGTGTGTGTGTGTGGGCAAAATCCCAAGTTGTCTTTCACCATCCCTTGAGACGCCTCAAGACCTGGCATTATTATGACTAAAAAATCATACCCACGGTCCACAAGAATCATACCCATGGTCCACAAGAATCATACCCACGGTCCACAAGAATCATACCCATGGTCCACAAGAATCATACCCACGGTCCACAAGAATCATACCCATGGTCCACAAGAATCATACCCACGGTCCACAAGAATCATACCCATGGTCCACAAGAATCATACCCACGGTCCACAAGAATCATACCCACGGTCCACAAGAATCATACCCATGGTCCACAAGAATCATACCCACGGTCCACAAGAATCATACCCATGGTCCACAAGAATCATACCCATGGTCCACAAGAATCATAACCACGGTCCACAAGAATCATACCCACGGTCCACAAGAACCATACCCATGGTCCACAAGAATCATAACCACGGTCCACAAGAATCATACCCACGGTCCACAAGAATCACACCCATGGTCCACAAGAATCATACCCATGGTCCACAAGAATCATAACCACGGTCCACAAGAATCACACCCACGGTCCACAAGAATCATACCCATGGTCCACAAGAATCATACCCATGGTCCACAATAATCATAACCACGGTCCACAAGAATCATACCCATGGTCCACAAGAATCATACTCACGGTCCACAAGAATCATACCCACGGTCCACAAGAATCATACCCACGGTCCACAAGAATCATACCCACGGTCCACAAGAATCATACCCATGGTCCACAAGAATCATACCCATGGTCCACAAGAATCATAACCACGGTCCACAAGAATCATACCCATGGTCCACAAGAATCATACCCATGGTCCACAAGAATCATAACCACGGTCCACAAGAATCATACCCACGGTCCACAAGAATCATACTCACGGTCCACAAGATACAACAGGAAATAAAAAAAAAGATCTTATCTATACAAAAATTTCTGTCATAACTCTTATTCACATTTGGTCACGGATGAAATCTTGTCATATGTCCACAAAACTCTCCTATAAACCATTCCACCAAGTCCACTGAGTTAATAACAAGGTATAGATCCCTACACTTACGATTATCACAAATGATCATATAATTCTAGTTAATACTCGGGTGGTAGCGATCATGTGCTGGTCATTACCTGCTGTACTTACACACGTCGTCACCTTTAAATCTATGGATTTTTTTCAGGTGGAGCGAGAGTGGGAGGCGGAGGTGAGTGGTCAGGACCCGAGCTACTACTGCTGCTGCTGCTGCTGTTGCTCGTAGCAACGCTCAATGGCCAACGCTTATGTTCCTCATGTGTTGCTTCCGGCGACATAGTGAAACCATGACTGATTTTTTGTTGCTAATTATCTCTAAGCCGGTGACATTTTATCTGTGTTCATTCTCAAACAAGGTAAGTGTTATTTTGAGTTTATATCTGTATATCTACGCAAGATCATTCCCACTGAAGACTCTACACGCGCAAGTTCATCCAAACAGACATCAGTTACTCATCAAAACCCACCTACACTTGACCAGTATCCACACAAAGACCCTACTCACACAACACCTCATCCACTTAAAAGTCTCGACCCTGAAGACATCATCCACGCAGCACACAGTACCGACACAACACCAACCTTCTGATACATGACTGTCCTTATAGAAGACCACAGCCCTACACCAAGCCTGAAAAACCTCACTCGAGCAGGCCCATCCTAACAAGATTCAACCCTCATAAAACCATATTCACAAAGAGACTCTTATCTAAACCATTCCGTCCCGTAAGAAGCCTGAGCCACACAAGACTTACTCCAGCTAAGTCTCACCTGTACTTGACTCCACAGTTATATGACCACAGAGACAACATTCTCGCCATAGAAACCCACCGCTACATAATTTGACAAAACAACTTGACAAAATCCATCCACACAAGAGGTCATCCACATACGGACCTACACTCATGAAGTGTGAGGAATAAAGTCTCCAAAGTAACTTACGAAACAAGACGACACTATATAAGGCCTCACTCATAAATCATCCTAAAAAGCCCATCCACATAAGAGACCTTACCAGGAGAAGGCCTACATGATGCTCAATCCATACCTTATCCACAAATTACCATATCCACACAATACTACATCCAAACAACACTACACCACACAACTACACCCACACAACATCACATCTACACAATATCACATCCACACAATACTACACCCACACAACACCACTCCCACACAACATCACATCCACGCAACTTCACATCCACACAACACTTCACCATACAACACTATACCCACACAACACTAAACTCACACAATATCACGTCTACAAAACATCACATCCACACAACACTACACCCACACAACGCCACATCCACACAGCACTACACCCACAAAACATCACATTTACATAACATCACATTTACACAAAATCACATGTACACAATACTACACCCACACATCACTACATCCACACAACACTACACCCACACAACATTACATCCACACAACATCACAACAACACACAACCACAACACACCACACAACACACAACCATCAAACACAACTCACACAATACACACACATCACACACACAACACACACAAAAACACACAACATCACACAACAACACCACAAACACCACACAAACACACAACACAAACCACACCCACAACACAACACACAACATCACACCCACACAATACAACACCAACAACATAACACCACACACACATCACAACCACAACACACACCCATCAACACACACACAACACCACACACACAACCACACCACACACCAACACATCACAACAACACACACCACACACAACACACACCTCACACAACACACAACTACACCAACAAACACATACACACACACACAACTACACACAAACACACACACACACCAACCACACAACACACCACACAACACTACCACCACACAAACACACACCACACAACACATCACCACACAACATCACACACACACACACACAACAAACAACCATCAACCACCACACACACAACTCACACACACACACAAACATCAATCCACCAAATACTCACCACACAACATACCCACACAACAAACACACAACACACATCACACAACACACACACAACACAAACAACAACCATCCAACAACATCCACAACAACACTACATCCACAACAACAACTACACCACAAACACCATCCCAACACAACAACATACAACCACACAACAACATCACCACACCAACACACAACCACAAAAACCACACAACAACAACTACAAAACACACACACAAACACACACAAACCACACCACTACAACAACCACACAACCACCCAACAAAATCACCCAAAACATAACACACACACCACACAACACACACCACACAACATACACCACACACAAACAACAACAACACACACACTAACACAAACACATCCACACACACACACCACACAACACCACTCACCAACACAAATCCACACACAACACACACATCCACACAAACATCACACCACACACAACATACACCACACAACATCAACCACAACCACACACACACACACACCCACACAACACAACCACACAAACCAACCAAACATACACCACACAACATCACACAAACAACACACCACACAACACACACCCAACACAACAACCACCACACAACACACAATCACCAACACACATCACATCCACACAACACCAAAATCACACAACATCACATCCACACAACACCAAAATCACACAACACACAACAACCACACCAACACACACCACACAACATCACATCACACAAACACACACACCACAACACACACATACAACCCACACAACATCACACAACAACATCAACAACACCCACACAACAACAACCACACACACACACCACACACAACATCACATCCACAAAACATCACATCCACACAACACTACATCCACACAACACAACCACACAACACACACCACACACACACACAACATCACATCCAACAACACAACCACACACACTACACACACATCACAAACACACACACACACATCACATCCAAACACACAACCACAACACCACACCCACACAACACCACACCCACAACAAACACACCATATCAACACACCACACCTCACACAACATCACATCCACACAAACCACACTCACACAAACACACCACACAACACAACACACAACAACTCAACACAACACCAACACCACATCACACAAACAATCCACCACAAACACCACACACACACACACACAACACATCAACAACACAACACCACACAACACACCAAAATACACACCACACCCAAACACACCAAAACAAAACAACACAACCCACAAACAAAAAAAACACACACACAAACACACAACAACCACAACCCCACAACACAACAACACCACAACAACACACCCACACAATCACACCACACACACCACACAACACCACATCACCCACAACAACACCACAACACACAAACCCAACTACACAACAAAATCACACCACACACACCAAACAACACCAACACAAACCACACACACACACACACTCACACAACACAACCACCAACACACACACACACCACACACACAACACCACAACAAACCACACAACACACCACACAAACAACACACACACAAAATCACCACACAACCCAAAACAACAACAAACACAACACCACACACACACACACTCACAACACACAAAACACAACACAAAATCACCAAACCACACTCACACACAACACATCACACACAACACAACTCACAACAACACACACACTACACACAACACATCCACATAACAAAACACACACTCATCACATCCATACAACATCACATCCACACAACACCAAACTCAAACAACATCACATCCACACAACATCACACTCACACAACATCACATCCACACAACACCACACTCACACAACACCACACTCGCACAACACCACATCCGCACAACACAACACTCACACAACACCACATTCACACAACACCACACTCATACAACATTACATCCACACAACACCACACCCACATAACACCACACTCACACAACACCACACTCACACAACACCACACTCACATAACATCACATCCATACAACACCACACTCACACAACACCACACTCACACATCACATCCGCACAACACGACACTCACACAACACAACATGACATCCACACAAAACCACACTCACACAACACCACACTCACACAACATCACATCCACGCAACACCACACTCACACAACACCACACTCATACAACATCACATCCACGCAACATCGCACTCATACAATACCACCCTCACACAGCATCACATCCATGCAACACCACACTCACACAACATCACATCCACACAACACTACACTCACACAACACCACACTCACAACACCATACTCACGTAACACCACACCCACACAACACCACATTCACACAACACCACACTCACACAACATCACTTCTTCACAACACCACACTCACACAACATCCACACAACACCACACTCACAAAACTCCACCATCTCACATCATCCAACAGATTCAACAAAACTTCAAAATACTCACTCCATCTCACATCGCCACTACTTGTTATTACCTCCCCATTAGCCCCCTTCACCGATGTTCCCATTTGTTCCCTTGTCTTACGCACTTTATCTACCTCCTTCCAAAACATCTTTATATTCTCCCTAAAATTTAATGATACTCTCTCACCCCAACTCTCATTTGCGCTCTTTTTCACCTCTTGCACCTTTCTCTTGACCTCCTGCCTCTTTTATACATCTCTTAGTCATTTGCACTATTTCCCTGCAAAACTCGTCCAAATGCCTCTTTCTTCTCTTTCACTGATAATCTTACCTCTTCATCCCACCACTCACTACCGTCTCTAATCTGCCCACCTCCCACGCTTTTCAAGCCACAAGCATCTTTTGCGCAAGCCATCACTGCTTCCCTAAAAACATCCCAATATATAGAGTTAATGGGATGGCCATGATTAGGGCCCAGCTGCCCGTGCCGTCTCAGTTAACATAAAAAATACATGATGTTATAAATCATAACATGTTTCTGTTGTTGTGGGATATTTTGTGTTCATTGTGTGTCATACCATGAAAATCTTTTTGACCTTTCTTAAATCGTTAAAGAATTACAATCTACCCTCGCATTTGATGATCGCTCTCGAGGCGATAAAAATTTCTTCTTTCACATCAAAGTAGTGAGAGAACATAGGAGGGATGAGGGGTGGAAAGGTGTAAAGGAAGGGTAGTGAGGGGTAAAGGTAAGGGGTTTAAAAGAAGAGGAAGGGGAAGGATTCAGGGAGTTGAAGGAGATGAGTTGGAAGTGTGGATACATACCATGGTATAGGCAATACATTACAGACACTTCACAAACTTGAGTGTATAGAGTTATATATGCTATGTTGTGGGCAAGACGTTACAGACACTTGACAAGCTTGAGTGTATAGAGTTATACATGCTATGGTGTGGGCAAGACATTACAGACACTTGACAAACTTGAGTGTATAGAATTATACATGCTATGGTGTGGGCAAGACATTACAGACACTTAACAACCTTGAGTGTATAGAGTTATACATGCTATGGTGTGGGCAAGACATTACAGACACTTAACAACCTTGAGTGTATAGAGTTATACATGCTATGGTGTGGGCAAGACATTACAGACACTTAACAACCTTGAGTGTATAGAGTTATACATGTCTATAAGTGTGAGGCAATTTCCAGAGGTGGGTTAAAGGCATTATGTATTCGATACACAGATACAGCTTAGTTCAGGATGGATCAGTACCCACATATATGAACAATAGTGTGTATATACATATATATATATATATATATATATATATATATATATATATATATATATATATATATATATATATATATATATATATATATATATATATATAAATGTATATATATATTCATCTATTATACTCTGTCGCCGTTTCCCGCGTTAGCGAGGTAGCGCAAGGAAACAGACGAAAGAATGGCCCAGCCCACCCACATACACATGCATATACATACACGTCCACACACCCACATATACATACCTATACATCTTAACGTATACATATATATACACACCCAGACATATACATATATACACATATACGTAATTCATACTGTCTGCCCTTATTCATTCCCGTCGCCACCCCGCCACATAATGAAATACCAACCCCCTTCCCCCGTATGTGTGCGAGGTAGCGCTAGGAAAAGACAACAAAGGCCACAGACGTTCACACTCAGTCTAGCTGTCATGTATAATGCACCGAAACCACAGCTCCCTTTCCACATCCAGGCCCCATAGAACTTTTCATAGTTTACCCCAGACGCTTCACATGCCCTGGTTCAATCCATTGAGAGCACGTCGACCCCGGTATACCACATCATTCCAATTCACTCTATTCCTTGCACTCCTTTCACCCTCCTGCATGTTCAGGCCCCGATCACTCAAAATCTTTTTCACTCCATCTTTCCATCTCCAATTTGGTCTCCCACTTCTCGTTCCCTCCCCCTCTGACACATATATCCTCTTTGTCTATCTTTCCTCACTCATTCTCTCCATGTGACCAAACCTTTTCAAAACACCCTCTTCTGCTCTCTCAACCACACTCTTTTTACCACCACACATCTCTCTTACCCTTTCATTACTTACTCGATCAAACCACCTCACACCACATATTGTCCTCAAACATCTCATTTCCAGCACAACTACATTCCTTCGCACAACTCTATCTGTAGCCCATGCCTCGCAACCATATATCACTGTTGGAACCACTATTCCTTCAAACATACCCATTTTTGCTTTCCAAGATAAAGTTCTCGACTTCCACACATTCTTTAACGCTCCCAGAACTTTCGCCCCCTCCCCCACCTATGATTCACTTCCGCTTCCATGATTCCATCCGCTGCCAAATCCACTCCCAGATATCTAAAACACTTCACTTCCTCCGGTTTTTCTTCATTCAAACTTACCTCCCAATTGACTTGTCCCTCGACCCTACTGTACCTAATAACTTTGCTCTTATTCACATTTACTCCTAGCTTTCTTCTTTCACACACTTTACCAAACTCGGTCACCAGCTTCTGCAGTTTCTCACCCGAATCAGACACCAGCGCTGTATCATCAGCGAACAACAACTGACTCACTTCCCAAGCTCTCCCATCGACAACAGACTGCATACTTGCCCCGCTTTCCTAAACTCTTGCACTCACCTCCCTAACAACTCCATCCATAAACAAATTAAACAACCATGGAGACATCAAGCACCCCTGCCGCAAACCAACATTCACTGAGAACTAATCACTTTCCTCTCTTTCTACACGTACACATACCTTACATCCTCGATAGAAACTTTCACTGCTTCTAGCAACTTGCCTCCAACACCATATATTCTTAATACCTTCCACAGAGCTTCTCTATCAACTCTATCATATGCCTTCTCCAGATCCATAAATGCTACATACAAATCCATTTGCTTTTCTAAGCATTTCTCGCATACATTCTTCGAAGCAAACACATGATCTACACATCCAGTTTATATATATATATATATATATATATATATATATATGTATTTTTATGTATATATATATATATATATATATATATATATATATATATATATATATATATATATATATACATATATATATATATATATATATATATATATATATATATATATATATATATATATATATGTGTGTGTGTGTGTGTGTGTGTGTGTGTGTGATATACGAGTCCAGTTACACAGGTGGGCTGAGGTCTTCATGTGTTAAGTACGTGGATACAGGCAACGTACTGGACGGGGCAGTAGTCATATGTGTGGAGAATGGTGAGAGCAGGGAGTCGGGGAGACAAGGAGGGAGGCTGGGGGAGTAGAGAAGTCATGAGAAAGGGAGTGGGAGACGTGAGAAAGGAAGTATGGGAGACAAGGGGTAGAAGGAAAGGCAAAGGGTAAGGAGAAGGGAGGCAAGGGGAGTAGGGGACAGGGAGGAGAAAGTGGGGAGGCAAGGAAATGGGATTAGGAAGGGGAGTAAGGGGAAAAGAGAATAGGGGGGCAAAGGAGGAGAGTAGGGAGGCAGACACTGGGAATAGGAGTAAAGGAAGGGGAGTTAGAGAGACAAGGCAGGGTTGGGAGATAGGGCAAGGGAGACTAGTAGTAGAAGAGGTTGGGGTAAGGAAAGGGAATTGAGGGGGGGGCAATGGGAGGGGTGAATGAAAGTTGAATGAGAGGAATAGGGGCGGCAAGGTAAGGAATGTAGTTGAGAAAGGAGTGAAGAATAGGGGCGGCAAATGGAAGGGAGTGGGGAGTAAGGAGTGGGCAAGGGCAGAGGAGTAGGACGGACAAGGGGAAGGGAGTAATGACGGCAAGGGGAGGGGAGTAAAACGGCAAGCGGATAGGAATAGGGGGACACGGGGAGTTCACTGAGTACAGGGAGTGCACATGAGGGGCTGCTGCCACGAGACCTGACGGTCCATGGCTGGGTTACCTGCAGAAGGATCTCCTGCAGGGAGGAAAAAATATGGAATACCATGTATCATGAGGAGACCAACCTGCAGTGGACATTCTGTGGGAAAGATTGAACGGAAAACTTCCTGAACAGTTTTACAAAAGGCTGGATATCTCCTCCTGAGGCGGGAAACACAGGTATGGATAACTCCTGCTTCAAGATCTCTGGTTTTTCCTCATAAAGCTTATTTCTGAGAGGCAGGATTGGTTTGGTTGCTCTTTCCTGAATTCCTTCTAGTTTTCATTCTTTTCAGCTGAATAGTGTCTTTTTAGTGATTTTTGACCAGAGTGTTGTAAAGAATAAGTGTGGGTCGTTGGCGGAGTTTCCTGTCGCATCTCGTGAGAGTTACGTCGTGTGGGAGGGACCTGAGCTGAGGATGGCATGTGTGTGGGTAAGGCCTCGTGAGAGGCAAAGGAGGGTTTAGTTCGTGCATTTTGTTGTTGTTGGAGGCTTGTGTCGATGTAGTTTTATGTGGTGGGAAGCTTTATGTGTGTGGAGACCTACGAGGCTGTGAACGCCTGCGAGGCTGTGAAGGTTTGCAAAGGCTGTGCCTTGCGTTTGCCATGTGTTAGTCAGGACTGCCCTCCACTTAAGTTGAAGTTTTGAGTGAACGGGATCTTTTGGAAGAGAATTCAACATGGGTGAGAGGTCTCAGAGGCTGCTGCCGATGGTATTGACTGGAGTGGTGCATTGAGAGATACTGATGTGGCTGTCTGTAATGCTGTGTGGGCGCAGTTTTCCATGGCTGAACTCTTAGTCTGGATGGGGTTGTCATGCGTAGGGCTCCGAGGTTGATGCGGCAGGGGTCTTGTATTAGGGTCTTGTGTGGTCGAATTCTAGATCGGTGTTATCTTAAAAGATTGATCTTGTGTAGGAGAACTTTTGTGTAGATGGAGGTCTTTTGAAGAGTGGAGTCCTGTGTGGTTGGCGTATTGTACGGTTGGATTCTCCTGTGTAATTACCTATTTGTACTGTACAGGGAGGAACTTCTACCCTTTTAGGGCTCCATCTCTTGAGCCTTCTTTACTATCAGGTAACAATACAGACTTCCGTATGCTCGCCATCCACACATTTTTCAACGCTCCAAGAACCTTCACTGCTTTTAGCAACTTACCTTCCACACTATATACTCTTAATACCTTCCACAGAACATCACTATCAACTCTATCATATGCCTTCTCCAGATCCATAAATGCTACATATAAATCCATCTGTTTTTCTAAGTATTTCTCACATACATTCTTCAAAGCAAACACCTGATCCACATATCCTCTACCACTTCTGAAACCACACTGCTCTACCCAGTCTGATGCTCTGTACATGCCTTCACCCTCTCAATCAATACCCTTCCATATAATTTCCCAGGAATACTCAATAAAATTATACCTCTGTGATTTCAACACTCACCTTTATCCTTTTTGCCTTTGTACAATGGTACTATGCATGCATTCCTCCAATCCTCAGGCACTTCATCATAAATCATACATACATTGAATATCCTCACCAACTAGTCAACAACACAGTCACCCCCTTTTTTGATAAATTCCACAGCAATGCCATCCAAACCCGCCGCCTTGCCGGCTTTCATCTTCCGCAAAGCTTTCACTACCTCTTCTCTGTTTACCAAATCATTCTCCCTGACCCTCTCACTTCGCACACCACCTCGACCAAAACACCTTATATATGCCCCTTTATCATCAAACACATCCAATAAACCTTCAAAATACTCACTCCATCTCCTTCTCACTTCACCACTACTTGTTATTTCCTCCCCATTTGCACCCTTCACGGATGCTCCCATTTGTTCGCTTGTCTTACGCATTTTATTTGCCTTCTTCCAAAACATCTTTTTATTCACCCTAAAATTTAATGATACTCTCTCACCCAAACTCTCATTGTTGTAAATGGAAATGGTGAAGAGCTTGTAGATTTGTGTGCTGAAAAAGGACTGGTGATTGGGAATACCTGGCTTTCAAAGAGAGATTACATAAGTATACCTATGTCAGTAGGTGAGATGGCCAGAAAGCGCTTGTGGCATGAAAATGGTGGGAGGTGGGCAGATTAGAAAAGGTAGTGAGAGGTGGGATGAAGAAGTAAGATTATTAGTGAAAGAAAAGAGAAAGGCATATGGACGATTTTTGCAGGAAAATAATGCAAATGAAGGGGAGATGTATAAAAGAAAGAGGCAGGAGGTCAAGACAAAGGTGCAAGAAGTGAAAAAGAGGGCAAATGAGAGTTAGGGTGAGAGAGTATCATTAAATTTTAGGGAAAAGAAAAAGATGTTTTGGAAGGAGGTAAATAAAGTGTGTAAGACAAGGGAACAAAGGGGAATATCAGTGAAGGGGGCTAATGGGGAGGTGATAGCAAGTAGTGGTGATGTGAGAAGGAGATGGAGTGAGTATTTTGAAGGTTTGTTGAATGTGTTTGATGATAGAGTGGCAGATATAGGGTGTTTTGGTCGAGGTGGTGTGGAAAGTGAGAGGGTTAGGGAGAATGACTTAGTAAACAGAGAAGAGGTAGTAAAAGCTTTGCGGAAGATGAAAGCCGGCAGGGCAGCGGGTTTGGATGGTACTGCAGTGGAATTTCTGAAAAAAGGGGGGTGACCGTATTGTTGACTGGTTGGTAAAGTTATTTAATGTATGTATGACTCATGGTGAGATGCCTGAGGACTGGCGGAATGCTTGCATAGTGCCATTGTACAAAGGCAAAGGGGATAAAAGTGAATGTTTAAATTACAGAGGTATAAGTTTGTAGAGTATTCCTGGGAAATTACATGGGAAGGTATTGATTGAGAGGATGAAGGCAAGTACAACGCATCAGATTGGGGAAGAGCAGTGTGGTTTCAGAAGTGGTAGAGGATGTGTGAATCAGGTGTTTGCTTTGAAGAATGTGTGGATCAGGTGTTTGCTTTGAAGAATTGTATGTAGCACTTATGTAAGGCATGTGTACGTGTAGGAGAGAAGAAAGTGATTGGTTCTCAGTGAATGTGGGTTTGCGGCAGGGGTGTGTGAGGTCTCCATGGTTGTTTAATTTGTTTATGGATGGGGTTGTTCGGGAGGTGAATGGAATTGTTTGGGAAAGAGGGGCAAGTATACAGTCTGTTGTGGATGAGAGAGCTTGTGAAGTGAGTCAGTTGTTGTTCGCTGATGATACAGCATTGGTGGCTGATTCATGTGAGAAACTGCAGAAGCTGGTGACTGAGTTTGGTAAATTGAGTGAAAGAGGAAAGTTTAGAGTAAATGTGAATAGGAGTAAGGTTATTAGATACAGTAGGGTTGATGGTCAAGTCATTTGGGAGGTAAGTTTGAATGGAGAAAAACTGGAGGAAGTGAAGTGTCTTAGATATCTGTGAGTGGATTTGGCAGCGGAAGGAACCATGGAAGCGGAAGTGAATCATAGGGTGGGGGAGGGGGCGAAAATCCTGGGAGCCTTGAAGATTGTCTGGAAGTCGAGAACATTATCTCGGAAAGCAAAAATGGGTATGTTTGAAGGAATAGTGGTTCCAACAATGTTGTATGGTTGCGAGGCGTGGGCTATGGATAGAGTTGTGTGCAAAAGGGTGGATGTGCTGGAAATGAGATGTTTGAGGACAATATGTGGTGTGAGGTGGTTTGATCGAGTAAGTAATAGTAGGGTAAGAGAGATGTGTGGTAATAAAAAGAGTGTGGTTGAGAGAGCAGAAGAGGGTATTTTGAAATGGTTTGGTCACATGGAGAGAATGAGTGAGGAAAGATGAAACAAAGAGGATATATGTGTCAGAGGTGGAGGGAACGAGGAGAAGTGGGAGACAAAATTGGAGGTGGAAGGATGGAGTGAAAAAGATTTTGAGTGATCGGGGCCTGAACATGCAGGAGGGTGAAAGGCGTGCAAGGAATAGAGTGAATTGGAACGATGTGGTATACCGGGGTCGACGTGCTGTCAATGGATTGAACCAGGGCATGTGAAGTGTTTGGGGTAAACCATGAAGAGTTTTGTGGGGCCTGGATGTGGAAAGGGAGCTGTGGTTTCGGTGCATTATTACATGACAGCTAGAGACTGAGTGTGAGCGAATGGGGCCCTGTTGTCTTTTCCTAGCGCTACCTCGCATACATGTGGGGGGAAGGGGTTGTTATTCCATGTGTGACGAGATGGCGATGGGAATGAATAAGGACAGACAGTATGAATTATGTACATGTGTATATATGTATATGTCTGTGTGTGTATATATATATGTATACAGTGAGATACATAGGTATGTATATTTGCGTGTGTGGACGTGTATGTTCATACAGGTGTATGTGGGTGGGTTGGGCCATTCTTTCGTCTGTTTCCTTGCGCTACCTCGCTAACGCGGGAGACAGCGTCAAAGCAAAATGAATAAATAAATAAATGAATAACTTATGGATCTGGAAAAGTCATATGATGAGTTGATAGAGATGCTCTCTGGAAGGTATCAAGAATATATGGTGTGGGAGGCACTTTGTTAGAAGCAGTGAAAAGTTTTTATCGAGGATGTAAGACATGTGTAAGTGTAGGAAGAGTTGAGAGTGATTAGCTCTCAGTGAATGTTGGTTTGTGGCAGGGGTGCGTGATGTCTCCAGGGTTCTCTAATTTGTTTATGGATGGAGTTGTTAGGGAGGTGAATGCAAGGGTTTTCGAAAGAGGGGCAAGTATGCAGTCTGTTGTGGATGAGAGAGCTTGGGAAGTGAGTCAGTTCTTGTTCGCTGATGATACAGAGCTGGTGGCTGATTCGGATCAGAAACTGCAGAAGCTGGTGACCGAGTTTGGTAAAGTGTGTGAAAGAAGAAAGCTGAGAGTGAATGTGAATAAGAGCAAGGTTATTAGGTACAGTAGGGTTGAGGGACAAGTCACTTGGGAGGTAAGTTTGAATGGAGAAAAACTGGAGGAAGTGAAGTGTTTTAGATATCTGGGAATGGATTTGGCAGCGGATGGAACCATGGAAGCGAAGTGAATCATAGGGTGGGGGAGGGGGCGAAAGTTCTAGGAGCGTTGAAGAATGTGTGGAAGTCGAGAACGTTATCATGGAGAGCAAAAATGGGTATGTTTGAAGGAATAGTGGTTCCAACAATGTTATATGGTTGCGAGGCGTGGGCTATAGATAGAGTTGTGCGGAGGAGGGTGGATGTGCTGGAAATGAGATGTGTGAGGACAATATGTGGTGTGAGGTGGTTTGATCGAGTAAGTAATGAAAGGGTAAGAGAGATGTGTGGTAATAAAAAGAGTGTGGTTGAGAGAGCAGAGTGTTTTGAAATTGTTTGGTCACATGGAGAGAATGAGTGAGGAAAGACTGACAAAGAGGACATATGCGTCAGAGGTGGAGGGAACGAGGAGAAGTGGGAGACAGAATTGGAGGTGGAAAGATGGAGTGAAAAAGATTTTGAGTGATCGGGGCCTGAACATGCAGGAGGGTGAAAGGCGTGCAAGGAATAGAGTGAATTGGAACAATGTGGTCGACGTGCTGTCAATGGATTGAACCAGGGCATGTGAAGCGTCTGGGGTAAACCATGGAAAGTTTTGTGGGGCCTGGATGTGGAAAGGGAGCTGTGGTTTCGGTGCATTACACATAACAGCTAGAGATTGAGTGTGAACGAATGTGGCCTTTGTTGTCTTTCCCAAGCGCTACCTCGCGCACATGCGGGGGGAGGGGGTTGTTATTTCATATGTGGCGGGGTTTTGACGGGAATGAATAAGGGCAGACAGTATGAATTATGTATATGTGTATATATGTATATGTCTGTGTGTGTATATATATGTATACGTTGAGATGTATAGGTATGTATATGTGCGTGTGTGGACGTGTATGTATATACATGTGCATGTGGGTGAGTTGGGCCATTCTTTCGTCTGTTTCCTTGCGCTACCTCGCTAACGGGGGAGACAGGAAAAAGCAAAATAAATTTAAATAAAAAATAAAATAACTTATGGTTTCTGGAAAGGCATTTTGAAGAGTTGATAGAGAGTCTCTGGGGTTTCAAGATATTTGGGGGGGAAAGGCACGTTTTTTGAAGCATTTGGAAAAGTTTTTATCGAGGTTTGGAAGACTTGTTAAGTGCGGGAAGAGTTGAGGGGTTGATTAGTTTCTCAGTAATGTTGGGTTTTTGGCAAAGGGGGGCGTGTTTTCTCCAAAGGGTTTTCTAATTTGTTTAAAGGAATGGGTTGTTAGGGGGGGAAAAGCAAGGGTTTTGGGAAAAAA
Organism: Panulirus ornatus; assembly: GCF_036320965.1. NCBI lineage: Eukaryota > Metazoa > Arthropoda > Malacostraca > Decapoda > Palinuridae > Panulirus > Panulirus ornatus. Next base: position 2,316,390 of record NC_092224.1, on the reverse strand, counting down.
GGGGGAAGTTTTGCCCGGGTGGGGGGGGTGAGAGAGTTGGGGAAATGAGTCATTCTTTTTCCCGGGGTGTACAGAGGGTGGTGATTCGGATCAGAAACCCGAAAAAGTGGTGGGCCGAGTTTGGTTTTTTAAATTTTTGTGAAAGAAAGGGGAAAACTGAGAGTGGGAAAGTGATTTAAAACAAGGGTTTTTTAGGTAAAAGTAGGGTTGAGGGACAAGTCAACGGGAGGGAAGTTTGAATGGGAAAAAAATGGAGGAAGTGAAGTGTTTTAGATATCTGGGAATGGATTTGGCAGCGGTGGAAAACCCTGGGGAAACGGGGAAATGAATCATAGGGTGGGGGAGGGGGCGAAAGTTCTAGGGGCGTTGAAGAATGGGGTGGGAAAATCGGGGAAAAGTTATTTATGGGAAAACAAAAAAAAAAAATGGGTATGTTTTTTAAGGAATTTGTGGTTTACCAATGTTTTTATGGTTTCGGGGCGTGGGCTAAAAGATAGAGTTTTTGCGGGGAGGTTTGGGTGTGGGAAATTTAGATGTTTGAGGACCAAAATGTGGTTTTAGGGTGTTTTTTCGATAAGTAATGAAAGGGTAAGAGGATTTTGTGGTAATAAAAAAAAGGGGTGGTTTTTAAAAGGCAGAGTGTTTTGGAAAATTTTTTGGTCACATGGAGAGAAATGAGTGAGGAAAAACTGACAAAAAGGACTAGTGTCAAGGTGGAGGGAACGGGAGAATGGGAGACAAATTTGGTTTGGGGAAAAAGAGGGAGTGAAAAAGATTTTGGGATGGGGGGCCTGAACATGCAGGGGGGGAAAAAGGCGTGAAGGGAAATAAGTGAATTGGAACAATGGGTGAGTGCTGTCAATGGTTGAAAGGGTTTGTGAAGCTTTTTGGGTTTTCCCAGGAAATTTTTGTGGGGCCGGTGTGGAAAGGGGCTGGGGGTTTCGGGCTTCCTTTTCACTGAGTTGGTGTGAAGTTTTGGGGCCCTTTTTGTTGTCTTCCCCAAGCGCCCCTCGCGACTGGGGGGGGGGGGGGGTTTTTTTCATTGTGGCGGGTTTTTTGGGGAAAAAGAATAAGGCAGACTTTTTGAAATTAGTTTGGTATATTTTGGGTTGGGGGGTTTTTTGTTACTTTGAGATGTATAGGTATGTAAAATGTGCGTGGTGGACGTGTATGTTTACAGTGCAGGGGGTGATTTTGGGTCATTCTTTCGTCTGTTTCCTTGCGTACCTCGCAACGGGGGAGACAGCGACAAAGTATATAAAAAATAGATAGTAAATTTAAATTTAATATTATATATAATATATATATATATATATATATATATATATTATATATATATATATATAGAACAGTGAAAATTTTTTAATCGAGGTGAAGGCATATGTACGTGGGGGGAAGAGAAAAAAGTGTTGGTTTCTCAGTGAATGTGGTTTGCGGCAGGGGGGGTTATGTCCCCAGGGTTTTGTTTAATTTGTTTTGGATGGGGTTGTTAGGGGGAAAAAATGCAAAGTTTTTGGAAAGAGGGGCAATATAAAAGTTGTTGGGGATAAGAGAGCTTGGGAAGGAGTCATTGTTTTTCGCTATGAACGCGTGGTGGTGATTCTGTGAGAAACTGCAGAAGCTGGTGACTGGGTTTTGGAAAATGTGTGGAAAAAGAAAATTAAGGGGTAAATGTGAAAAGAGCAAGGTTATTAGGTACAGTAGGGTTGAGGGTCAAAATCAAAATTGGGAGGTTTTAGTTTGAATGGAGAAAAAATGAGGAAGTAAGGTTTTGATATCTGGAGGGATCTGGCAGCGAGGAACCTGGAAACGGGGAAATGGGTCTAGGGTGGGGGAGGGGGCGAAAATCCTGGGGGGGCCCTTGAAGAAATTTTGGGGGAAATCGAAACATTAATTTGGAAAACAAAATTGGGTATGTTTGAAGGGAAAAGTGGTTCCAACATGTTTTATGGTTCGAGGGGGTGGGCTAGGTAGAGTTGTGCGCGGAGGTGGATGTGCGGGAAATGAGTGTTTGAGGACAATGTGTGGTGTGGGTGGTTTGATCGAGTGAGTAACGTAAGGGGAAGGAGTGTGTGGAAATAAAAAGGCGGGTTAAGGCAAAGAGGGTGTTTTGAAATGGTTTTTGGGCCTGGGGAGGGAAAGAGTGAGGAAAGTTGACCCAAAAGGAAAAATGGGTTTGGGGTGGGGGGAAAAAGGGAAGAGGGAGACCAAATTGGAGGGGGAAAGATGGAGTGAAAAAGTTTTGGTGATCGGGGCCGAACGCAGGGGGGTGGGGGAAAGAGGGGCAAGAATAGAGTGAATTTGGGGCGATGTGGTATACCGGGGGTTGACGTGCTGTCAGTGGGTTTAAGCAGGGGATGTGAACGTCTGGGGGGAAACCCTGGAAAGGTGTGGGATGTAATTTGCTTGTGGGAGTATGTTATAAAAAGGGTATGGGGGGGGGGCCATTTTTTTGTCGTTTCCTTGCGCTACCTCCAAACGCGGGGGACAGCGACAAAGTTAAAAAAATAAATAATATATATATATATTATTTAAAAATTTAATATATATATATAATATATTAAAAAGAAAGAGAGAGAAGAGAGAGGAGAGAGGGGGAGAGAGAAAGAGAGAGAGAGAGAGGAGAAGAGAGTCAAGTACCCATTCTTCCAGTTTATTTTTTATCTTTCCCCAATTCGACAAAGGGATCTTCCCACAATACTCTGATTTAGGAATCTCATTCTAACCTCTAGCAGATCACCTCGTCACAGGCAACGGTCTCTACATCTGACTCGTCAGTACTAAATTGTACTCAGGTATTCCACTGTACTCCAACCCTCCCCGAATTTTTCCCCCCACCACAACAGGGGGCACTGGGCCGGGCTAACCTCCCACAGCACTTCACCATAAATCCCCTTTGTCCGTACTGGGGAACCAAGGGGTTTGAGGGGCCCTCCCCTTCCCCCTCTTCCCCCCTTCCTCTCCCTCCTCTCTCTCTCTCTCTCTTCCTCTCCTCCCCCTCTCTCCTCTCTCTCCCCTCTCCCCTCTCTCTCGGCAACACACCACACCACACACGGCGAACAAAGAAGCACACATACACACGTCTCAATACCCATTTAGTAAAGGATCTCAGCAAGAGCGCCATAAATGTCACCGGGGTGTCTCATTCTCCTTTCTACCTCCAGCAGCAAAGTGTCTCGCAAGAGTGGTCTTGAATACAAGTTAAGACGAAGGTGAAGTGCATTACACCCTGGGGTAAAAGGGGCAGCCACCAGCCCACAGTGTCCTGAGTTTCTTTATTTTTCCCATTCTCTAAAAACGTTATTACGTACAATATTTCTTAAACCTTTTTCCGGGTTACCTCTTGTCTGTGTTTACCCTTTTTTGATCGGTTCCTCGTGTGTTCAGCGGTGAAACGTGTGTCTTGCTATAGCTATGACAGACTGTGTGGTGTTCCCTTTATCTTTTTAATTGCACTTTTTCCCTTCTGACTGGTTGGAATCCCGGAGTAAGCGTGTCATAGGAAAAAAAGTGGCTTTTTAGCTACTACATTTTATGGTTACCAAGTATTCCAGTGGCTATCATAGTGGTGTTTATTCAATTGTGTATGTAGTGGAATGTGTTACTGGACTCATGATGCATGTAGTTATACTGCCAGCAAAAAGTTTTCTTCGGTGAAGTTATATTATCGTCATTGGACGGAAAGAAGTATAGTCTCGTTGTGCAGTTTCACTCCAAAGGAGTGCATCATTTCCCTGCTCCTGCGTGGAGTGCAGCCTCGAAGCTGCAGCACCGTAGAAGGGATTCCTGAGTTGTATCATCTACATATATACCAATAGATAGTGTTTGCGTAGCTGTCTGTATGTCTGTCTTCGTCTGCATATGGAAAAAGTTACATTTGCCATAATAATGCTGTAAACTCCAAGATGAGTCAATAGGGCGTACTGTGGGTGCGTATAAGGAAAAGATCGAGTGTAAGATCAGCAATCCTGACACGCAGGGTGTATTGTGGTCCCGGGAGTCACATCATTAATCCTAAGTCAGAAGGGTAGTACTTTCCTGGGCGGCTGCTGTCTACAACATACACGTCATTAATACTGGTCATTGTCCAGATGATCGCCTTTAAGTATATCATGGGCAAGCTGCTACACAAACAGAACTCTTGGAAAAGTTCTTACGTGACGGAACGAAGACAATGTAGGAAGTGTAACGAGTTACGAGGAGTGAAGGAGGATACTCATTACACTCACACTGGGAGAAGGTGGGTGTAGAGGTATGATAAGCACCTATAGATTCCCCGGAGACCACAGTGATCCTAAAAGGATAACGTAGTTCCTAATCCAATAAAACTCTACGACATCAGAAGACAACAGGAACCAGACAAGAGAAGTGAGGGAGTGTCAGGAACAATATGACGGAACATTTCTTCACCTCCAGAGCAGTGGACAGGTGGAACAAGATATAAAAAGGAAGCAGCTGCAGGTAACACTGGGAAATACAAAATCCAAATTGGTTACGGTTCCGTAAAGCGGGCTCGCGTTTTCTTTCATGAACGATTTAGTTAAGGTCAGGTTAGGTTAGGTTAGGTTAGGTTAGGTTAGGTTAGGTTAGGTTAGGTTACACTGGGTTACGTTCTGATCGCCCCACTTGTCCTGTTCCCAGACTGAAGGCTTGTAGAGCACACGGAACACTAGGCGTTGCCTCCAGATATAAGCTTAAACAGTGAAGCGCTTTCCCCGTGTGCACATTAGGTCACACACACACACACACACACACACACACACACACACACACACACACAAACAGACACACGTACTCTAACACAGAACCTACCACTTATCTGCCATACCTAATCCACCCCATGCCTTACCTACTACCTTCATCACCCTACCTACACTTGCTTTACCCTCCTCCACCCACATCTTGTTTTACCTACCGACACCGTCCGTCTCCCCCTGCCCTCTACCACCTCCCCCCACCCACCTCCTAACCTACCCCTACCCCCAGCATGACCATCAAATTTCGGGAATATTCAAATGAGCTAAATCGAGCCCCAAATGAAGTAGGCCTACCACCCTGAAACATAATCCGGGCTCCTCTTCGAAGGCAAGGCGAAGCATATCGAATCTCAACATTAGGCCTGTAAGCCTTTCTTAAGCTTTTGAATCCCTTATAAGATCTTGAGTCATCAATACACACGTGCATTCCATCTGGTATACATAAGATAATGTACATCTTTCGTCTACCAGTTCAACAACAAATGAATAGGAATTTCTTTGAAAGGAATAAATCATGAAAATTCATTTCATGATTTTCCCTGTGAAAGCTTGATATTTAGTCGAAAAACAGACTCCCTCTGTCATCCATCCATCCATCCTGGACACCTCGAATGATAAACTGACCTGAATTTAGACGCTTCAGCCAATCTGATTATCAAAGTGATGTATTACAAAAAAAAAAAAAAACAGTTTAAACTCTATCAATGAAAAGGTTTGAATGAAAAACAAACATCTACTTCAAGCCTTCAGAATTACGCACTAAGATATGGGGTTTTCTGATTACAACCCAGCTTATCAGACTACCCACAAAGGGGTTTCCTGATCACAGCTCACCCTATCATCTCGGTGTCTCCTGATAACAAGAGCTTATCAGAGTATCAACTCCGAGATTTCCTGATTACAATAGCCTATCAGACTATCAATTTCAAGCCTTCCTGATTACAATAGCCTATCAGTGTATCAAGTAAGAGTTTTCCTGATTACAGCAGACTTTTCTGAGTATCAACTACGATGTTTCCAGATTACAACAGGCAATAAGGACGTTTTCTGATTACAACAGCCTATCAGACTATCAAGTGTGTGTAGTTTCCTGCCTTAAACACATTAGAGTATAAACCATCATAGTTCCACATTCCGTCTGATCAGGCTTTCGACCATGGTGCTTCTGAATTCAAGCCCATCAGACCACTAACAACGAGGCATTCTGATTACAGCTAATGAAACCACCAACCACGAGATATCCTGATTCCATCCTATCAGAGCCCTTTCCAACAGCGCCAAAATGAGACCGTTAACAAAAAAGGCTTTCTGATTTCAGACCATCAGACCATTAAGACTAGGCTTCGTGACTCTTTCCAATCAGGGTTTGTGATTCTCCTCAGTCAGGCTTTGTGATTCTCTCCTCAAATCGACCTCCTGATGATGACGTCATCAACCACCGTCGACATCATACATCACGACCTCCTGATGAAGACGTCATCACACCACGTCGACATCATACTTCACGGACCTCCTGATGATGGACGTCATCACACCACGTCGACATCATACTTCACGGACCTCCTGATGATGGACGTCATCACACCACCTTCACCACCTCCTGATGATGGACGTCATCACACCACGTCGACATCATACATCACGACCTCCTGATGATGACGTCCATCACACCACCGTCGACATCATAACTTCACGACCTCCTGAGATGACGTCATCACAACCACCGTCGACATCATAACCTCACGACCTCCTGATGAAGACGTCATCACACCACCGTCGACAACATACCTCACGACCTCCTGATGATGATGTCATCACACACCGTCGACATCATACTTCACCACCTCCTGATGATGGACGTCATCACACCACCGTCGACAACATACCTCACGACCTCCTGATGAAGACGTCATCACACCACCGTCGGACATCATACTTCACCACTCCTGATGATGACGTCCATCACACCACCGTCGACATATACTTCACGACCTCCTGATGTTGACGTCATCACACCACGTCGACATCATACTTCACGACCTCCTGATGTTGACGTCATCACACCACGTCGACATCATACTTCACGACTCCTGATGATGACGTCATCACACCACCGTCGACATCATACTTCACGACCTCCTGATGATGACGTCATCACACCACCGTCGACATCATACTTCACGACCTCCTGATGATGACGTCATCACACCACCGTCGACATCATACTCACGACCTCCTGATGATGACGTCATCACACCACCGTCGACATCATACCTTCACGACCTCCTGATGATGACGTCATCACACCACCGTCGACATCATACTTCACGACCTCCTGATGATGACGTCATCACACCACCGTCGACATCATACTTCACGACCTTCCTGATGATGACGTCATCACACCACCGTCGACATCATACTCACGACCTCCTGATGATGACGTCATCACACCACCGTCGACATCATACTTCACGACCTCCTGATGATGACGTCATCACACCACCTTCACCACCTCCTGATGATGACGTCATCACACCACCGTCGACATCATACTTCACGACCTCCTGATGATGACGTCATCACACCACCGTCGACATCATACCTCACGACCTCCTGATGATGACGTCATCACACCACCGTCGACATCATACTTCACGACCTCCTGATGATGACGTCATCACACCACCGTCGACATCATACCTCACGACCTCCTGATGATGACGTCATCACACCACCGTCGACATCATACTTCACGACCTCCTGATGATGACGTCATCACACCACCGTCGACATCATACCTCACGACCTCCTGATGATGACGTCATCACACCACCGTCGACATCATACCTCACGACCTCCTGATGATGACGTCATCACACCACCGTCGACATCATACCTCACGACCTCCTGATGATGACGTCATCACACCACCGTCGACATCATACTTCACGACCTCCTGATGATGACGTCATCACACCACCGTCGACATCATACTCACGACCTCCTGATGATGACGTCATCACACCACCGTCGACATCATACTTCACGACCTCCTGATGATGACGTCATCACACCACCGTCGACATCATACCTCACGACCTCCTGATGATGACGTCATCACACCACCGTCGACATCATACCTCACGACCTCCTGATGATGACGTCATCACACCACCGTCGACATCATACTTCACGACCTCCTGATGATGACGTCATCACACCACCGTCGACATCATACTTCACGACCTCCTGATGATGACGTCATCACACCACCGTCGACATCATACCTCACGACCTCCTGATGATGACGTCATCACACCACCGTCGACATCATACCTCACGACCTCCTGATGATGACGTCATCACACCACCGTCGACATCATACCTCACGACCTCCTGATGATGACGTCATCACACCACCGTCGACATCATACATCACGACCTCCTGATGATGACGGTCATCACACCACCGTCGACATCATACTTCACGACCTCCTGATGATGACGTCATCACACCACCGTCGACATCATACTTCACGACCTCCTGATGATGACGTCATAAACCCACCGTCGCCCTTTATCCCTTCAACCTCTGATGAGGGACGTCATCACCCCCCGTCGAAAATCATCCCTTCACGCCCCCCGGATGTTTGAGTCATCCCACACCGTCGACATCATACCTCACGTTTTCCCTGATGAGACGTCATCCACCACCGCCCGACATCTTTCCCTTCAGGGCCCCTGATGATGACGTTTCAAAACCCCACCGTCAAACATCATCCCTTCACGACCCCCGGGGGGGATGAGTCTTCACCCCACCGTCGACTTCTTACCCACGACCCCCTGTTTGTTTGCGTCACCCACCCCCGTCGCTTCATCCCTCACGCCCGGGGGATGACTTTCTTTCCACACCCCCGGGCGACTTCTTTCCCTTCCGATTTCCTGTTGATGACGTCATCCACACCACCTCAAATTTCATACCTCCCCCGACCTCCTGATAAATTGGAGGGTCATCACCCCACCGTGGGACATCAACTTCACGACCTCCTGATGATGACGTCATCACACCACCGTCGACATCATACTTCACCACCTCCTGATGATGACGTCATCACACCACCTTCACGACCCCCTGATGATGACGTCATCACACCACCGTCGACATCATACTTCACGACCTCCTGATGATGACGTCATCACACCACCGTCGACATCATACTTCACGACCTCCTGATGATGACGTCATCACACCACCGTCGACATCATACCTCACGACCTCCTGATGATGACGTCATCACACCACCGTCGACATCATACATCACGACCTCCTGATGATGACGTCATCACACCACCGTCGACAACATACTTCACGACCTCCTGATGATGACGTCATCACACCACCGTCGACATCATACTTCACCGACCTCCTGATGATGACGTCATCACATGACCAACCTCGATGCTTTCTGATTGGTGCAGATCAAACGCCTACTGATCACCACCACCCACGAGAGGTACGGGCCCTCCCGGCTCTTGCCACTCAGTTCACCAGGTCTTGTGACACTCAGAACTCCCTCACAGGTAACTCTGATCCCTTAATCTGATTGCATATAATCATATTCCTCCAGTAGTTCGTTGACCTCATGTCTTTTCTCACAAATCAGCCCATCAGGGACAAACAGATCCTTCTGATTACCGCCAAACAGAAACTCCTTTTCAGTTGATCGTTATCACCACCAATCAGGCCACCGAGCATGAATCTTTATGATTCTCACCTCAACGATCAGATCATCACCAAGGATCTGATTTCCTTTCTTTATTGTTCTACGCATCCCCCCCCCCCCCACCCACCCACCCACCCACCCACCCACACCCACCTGTGCCAGCTACAGGCCTTGATACCCGACCATCAGAACACTAACTATGATTCCTGATTCCTGACCATCAGATCACTAACCACGGTCCTCATTCCCGATAATCAGAACATTCACACCAGACTCAGCTTCTCGACCATCAGAACACTAAACACAGTCGCAAATTTCCGACCATCAGAGCACTAACCAGGGCTCCTGATTCCCGGCCATCATAGCGCTAACCACAGTCCATGATTTCTGACCATCAGAACACTAAACACAGATCTTGATTCCTCACCATCAGAACATTAACCATGGTGCCTGATTTTCAACCATCAGAGCACTGACCACAGTTCCTCATTCCCGACCCTTCAGTGGACAATGCCTGATCCCTCACCATCAGAAGACTAACCACAGATCCTGATCCCTCACCATCAGAAGACTAACCACAGATCCTGATCCCTCACCATCAGAAGACTAACCACAGATCCTGATCCCTCACCATCAGAAGACTAACCACAGATCCTGATCCCTCACCATCAGAACACTAATCATGGTTCTTGATTCCTGATAACTAGCCGACGGACTCAGATTCCCGACTATCAGAAGACTAATGAACGTTCCCGACCATCAGAAAACGGACCGCCGTCCTTGACTCCCGACCATCAGAGACCTACCTTCCGCCCCTGATTTCGACCATCAGAGCACGACCCAAGATCCTGGTTCCCTCCCACCAGAGCTCTAACCATTGTGTCTTACTCCTGATCATCAAAGCACTAATTATGACCCCTAATTCCTGACAATCAGACCACTAACCATGGTCCCTGAGTTCCGACCTATCAGAGCACTAACCATGGTTCCTGATTCCCGGCAATAATAGCACTATCCACAATCCCTGATTCCCGACCATCAGGTCAGGGATTGTGACCTTCACCCGCCTTCTGCCCCACGGCGGTGGAATCAGGGACGATAGTATATCCTTGAATTACCCCTGAAGACTTTACCTCGCTGGTGATTCATGTCAAAATCCCATTGGAAACCGGAGGGAAAATGAACCATACGACAGACCTCGAGCAACCCGTACTGATGATATAACTACTAGGACCCATAATCCCATAGGAACACGTTAGAACTGACCCCAAACAACAATGCGACACGGAGGCAGAGGAGCATCTAGTAAAAAGCTAAGCCTACCTTATCTTAGACCGCTGGTATAGGCCTAGGAGAGGGTTGTATCAGGCCTAGCCGGGCCGCCAGTTGACAAATGCGCATTTGCATCTACCGTAATGTTAACAGCTGGCTAGTCATTTTGGGCCTTATGCCTTCAAGTGCCAGGGTCATTAAGGCTGTCAAAGGCAACTTATATCCACCAAACAAAAAAATCTTGAGCACCATCTGCACGTGCCAAGTATATTTCTACGACCACATTATCCACTCTCGCTCCGTATGTGTGATCCTTGGTGGAAACATTAATGATAAAGTTTCTACCTAATCACCAATGACATTAACTACTGGGTTCACTAATTGAGCACTAATTGCAAATACAATGGCCAATATTAATCAAGTTAGAGTAAATCACATATCATTGAAGCCGGTGATTACTACAGCACAGGTCACCAATCATGTCAGCACTTAGCCCCTTCATCATCACACACTTAGCCCCTTCATCATCACAGCATGACCGTTGAGAATCATGGCACGATCCTTGAGCACGACAGCACGACCCTGAAAAGTACGTCTCTACTCAGTATATCGACCTGGCTAAAGGATCGTATCATCGTGTTTAACGATGTATGGTCATGTTCAAGGGTCGTAACGTCGTGCTCAGGCAAGGATCCTCCTGCGCTTCACGCCTTTCAGTTTCTCTTCCAACCCCGTCCCTGCCCCTGCTGTCTTAACAGCCCCCAGCTCCCCTCAGCTTTGTTAATGTCACTCTGGCCGATAAATTAAGCTGGGTGGAAGACGTCAGCACCCTCACTAAATCCTCCAGCCATCGTCTTTGTATTCTTCGTCGACTCGAGACATCTCGACTCTCTGTACCTGAACCCACAAACATCAACACAACTTACCCCTTTCACAAACTCACCAGCGCCTCCCACAACTCTTCCTCCTCTGCAAACACTAGACAACAGAGGTTACTAGAACACGTAAAAGAAAAGCATACAATATCATCCCGGGCCCTTTATAGAACACCTTCTTCCTCTAACATCGCCTGGATCTCAGATCAACTCAGGTTGAAGCTACCACAACGTCCCGTCACTGTTACCTCCTGACACGTATCTAATAATAAAAGATTCAGTGATACTTCTCGTGGTACTAGAGTTAATAACTGCGATGGCATTACTCCAGTCAATACAATGATTATGATTTTTGACATGATTAAACAAAGCATTTGATTCTTGTCTTGTTCTTATACTATATTAGACTTCTTGCCCACATAATAAGTTTGTGATACGTTTGTTGCCAGTCTAATTAACATCCATCATAACATCATTAACATCCAAAAGTCTCTCTTTCGCGCGCCTATCAATTAACACGTAATCCAATAACGCTCTCTGGCCATCTCTCCTACTTACATACATACACTTTTGTATATCTTTCTTTTTAAACCAGGTATTCCCAATCACCAGTCCTTTTTCAGCACATAAATCTACAAGCTCTTCACCATTTCCATTTACAACACTGAACACCCCATGTACACCAGTTATTCCCCCAACTGCCACATTACTCACCTTTGCATTCAAATCACCCATCACTATAACCCGGTCTCGTGCATCAAAACTGCTAACACACTCACTCAGCTGCTCCCAGTAGTATATATATATATATATATATATATATATATATATATATATATATATATATATATATATATATATATATATATATATATATATATATATAAATATATTTTTTATTATTTTTTTTTATACTTTGTCGCTGTCTCCCGCGTTTGCGAGGTAGCGCAAGGAAACAGACGAAAGAAATGGCCCAACCCCCCCATACACATGTATATACATACGTCCACACCCGCAAATATACATACCTACACAGCTTTCCATGGTTTACCCCAGACGCTTCACATGCCTTGATTCAATCCACTGACAGCACGTCAACCCCGGTATACCACATCGCTTCAATTCACTCTATTCCTTGCCCTCCTTTCACCCTCCTGCATGTTCAGGCCCCGATCACACAAAATCTTTTTCACTCCATCTTTCCACCTCCAATTTGGTCTCCCTCTTCTCCTCGTTCCCTCCACCTCCGACACATATATCCTCTTGGTCAATCTTTCCTCACTCATTCTCTCCATGTGCCCAAACCACTTCCAAACACCCTCTTCTGCTCTCTCAACCACGCTCTTTTTATTTCCACACATCTCTCTTACCCTTACGTTACTCACTCGATCAAACCACCTCACACCACACATTGTCCTCAAACATCTCATTTCCAGCACATCCATCCTCCTGCGCACAACTCTATCCATAGCCCACGCCTCGCAACCATACAACATTGTTGGAACCACTATTCCTTCAAACATACCCATTTTTGCTTTCCGAGATAATGTTCTCGACTTCCACACATTCTTCAAGGCCCCCAGAATTTTCGCCCCCTCCCCCACCCTATGATCCACTTCCGCTTCCATGGTTCCATCCACTGCCAGATCCACTCCCAGATATCTAAAACACTTCACTTCCTCCAGTTTTTCTCCATTCAAACTCACCTCCCAATTGACTTGACCCTCAACCCTACTGTACCTAATAACCTTGCTCTTATTCACATTTACTCTTAACTTTCTTCTTCCACACACTTTACCAAACTCAGTCACCAACTTCTGCAGTTTCTCACATGAATCAGCCACCAGCGCTGTATCATCAGCGAACAACAACTGACTCACTTCCCAAGCTCTCTCATCCCCAACAGACTTCATACTTGCCCCTCTTTCCAAAACTCTTGCATTTACCTCCCTAACAACCCCATCCATAAACAAATTAAACAACCATGGAGACATCACACACCCCTGCCGCAAACCTACATTCACTGAGAACCAATCACTTTCCTCTCTTCCTACACGTACATATATATATATATATATATATATATATATATATATATATATATATATATATATATATATATATATATATATATATATATATATATATATATATATATATATACATATATATATATATATATATATATATATATATATATATATATATATATATATATATATATATATATATATATATTTTTTTTTTTTTTTTTTTTTTTTTTTTTTACACGATTCGCCATTTCCCGCGTTAGCGAGGTAGCGTTAAGAACAGAGGACTGAGCCTTTGAGGGAATATCCTCACTTAGCCCCCTTCTCTGTTCCTTCTTTTGGAAAATTAAAAACGAGAGGGGAGGATTTCCAGCCCCCCGCTCCCTTCCCTTTTAGTCGCCTTCTACGACACGCAGGGAATACGTGAGAAGTATTCTTTCTCCCCTATCCCCAGGGATAATATATATATATATATATATATATATATATATATATATATATATATATATATATATATATATATATATATATATATATATATATATATATGTATATATATATATATATATATATTTATTTATTTATTTATTTATATATATATATATATATATATATATATATATATATATATATATATATATATATATATATATATATATATATATATATATATATATATAATATCATTTACGTATTTAGGTATTCATTCATCTAATTATCAATTACACATCTGTTTTTTTTTTTACCAACCTAAGTATGCACATGCTCATTATGAATTCGGAACCATGGAAGCAACTGGAAAAAAGATGATAACCGACATATACTAAATGGGTGAAATATAAGGTTGTAACGTGAAGAGTTAATGAGGAAAGATGACAATCTGAGCACATTTAGTGTGGCTGGCCATCATGGCAAGACTCCTGCCGGGGATTCTAATATGACATGTGAGTTGGAGCCTAACGATAGGGTAACCTAACAGGCAGTTATGTTCCAAGGGTTCCAGGGTGGTACGAGTCGTGGGAAAGCTCAACCTAACATAATGTAACGTAAGGTAAACATGACACTGAGTAGTCGAGCACGTGAAGTGTCAGAACTCACTCAAGAGGTTCTGGTGTGACGACAGTCAAGGAGTAGGTACGGTGATCAACGCTGGTGTGACTGAAGGTAAAGTTGGACAAGTGAAAGTAATACTTAGCCTGGGAGACGTCGTGGAACATCCCGCAGAGGAGCATGGTTTACTTAGATGAGCATTTCTCAAGGAAAAGGTTTGAGGAAAACTTCTAAATCAACGACAGAATCGCTAGGAAGTGGTGGAAAGTAAGGAAAAATATTAGGATTTAATGGCGAATATGTAAGGTAGCTGAATGACGAATATGGAGCGTAATAGAAGAACGGGAACTACACAGATCCATGGAATGACAACAATGTATAAAGACAACTAAACATGTGAAGGAGTTCGTGGAGAAGGCTACTAGAGAGCTTACAGTAAACAACGGTTACAAGTCGGGAGGAAGACAGTGCATCAGAGGCGAGGGAACTTCATTACCTCAAAGGTCAATAGACAGACACTGATAATATTAGCATGTAAGAGATCTCCAAGTGGCAGCTATTTCTGCAACTCTTATCATAACAGCAAAACAGGAGCTACTGAGGACCAGATACCTCATGGTGTCTGGATTGGAAGAACATGTCGGGTTGAGGGAGGACAGAAGCTGACATAGTCGTCATATAAGATATTAATGAAGTACAATCCCACCACCTGTCAGATTAGGAAGATGGGAAAGGATGACAACAGACCGAACTGTGAGTATCGCTTAGGAAAAACACTATAAGATGTAACTTAGGGAAGGTGATCAAGGAGCTAACATTAAGCTTAACCTCAGAAATTGACATCAAATGTGGTCGCAAGTGAAGGTAACTGTGTTGGTTATAATTGACTCCTTGAGCGCGACAATGCGACCCTTTAAGTACGACGGTCCAACTCTTAAGTATGACGGCGTGACCTGTAACCTTACCCTTTACGGGCCTGGTCAAAGGTCACGTCCATGGGTCGCACCGTCGTGATCAACGGCAGCAGCATGCTCCAGTGTGTCCACATTTCAAGGAAGAACATTAACGTGGAAATGCTTTCGTACATATCCAAGGCCTGCGGTCTACGAGAGGTGGGAATACATGTCTATCTTAAGTCTCCTTACGTAAGGACTCACACAGATATACAGGTGACAGCCAGTCTATTTAGTTTCACACAAGACGTGGTGTTTCTCTGTGTCGCCTAGTGTAAGGAGATCGACCTTCTGCATAAAAAGTCACGAGAATCGTGTACGAAAATGTCCTCATTGGGCGAACGTAAAGTAAGAGAAAACCTTAGAACCACCACTGAATCCTTGAGGGGTAGCCAGCCAACACTGACAAACTTCGAATTAATGACAGTTGTCGTCGTCACGGGACACAAGAGGATGCTGGGTAATCTAGGTGTTAAGATGTACGTAAAACAAGTAAACAGTGTAGTGGTAAACATCTGAAACAAGATGAATGAAAATAACTAATTAATACAGGTAGTTCTAGGATGTTCAGAAGCTTGTACAACAGATGTCTGAGGTTGAGTGTTACGAGTGTAGATTCTAAAGTCTTATTTTAGTTTGAAAACTGTTTTATGTTTATATATATATATATATATATATATATATATATATATATATATATATATATATATATATATATATATATATATATACATATATATATATATATATATATATATATATATATATATATATATATATATATATATATATATATATATATATATATATATATATATATATATATATATATATACACACACACAGACAAAGCATGTCAATGATAGTATGGGTGAAAGGAAAGTGTGCATAGGTAAGTAATTCCGTCCACACACACTTACACACACACACACACACACACACACACACACACACGAGTCCACGACAAGAGACTGGGCAAGAGGCATGTTAAAAAGTAAATAAAGAAATACTGTTTTAGTGTGGGGATGGCAGATGGTGGGAATATGGTAAACAAGAAAACAGTGGATGTCGACAGTATTCATATGTTTTGAAGGATACTTCACTGTATAGAAAAGTTTAAGATCTGGGGCTCCCCTAATGTAGCACTCTCTCCCATTACTGTATATATGGGTAATTACACACCCCAAAAGACAAACATAAAATCACACACAAACAATAGCCCTGGGCAGCGCGAGGATTTATAATAACACCCGGCTTTTATCACAGTCTGGGCTAGGCCTAACACCCTGCCGCCGGACCAGAAGGCTACCCACGCCCCCTCCACCCCTAGTGATTGCAGCGTCAGGTAGGCAGGTTAACGTCTCCCTCAGGCCAGAGTAGAGTCTGGCTTCCCCCAGACCACCTAGCTGTTTGCAGTCGTCTTGCTTCATGTCCCACTTTCCTACTCTATACCTGTCCATCGACACGTATCTTTCCTTTAGTTCCTTGGCAACTCTATCCACCATAGTGAGCTCTGTGCTTCAGATTTCTTTCGTATGACCCAGCAGTCTCCTGCTGTCCCTTGCATTCCTGCGGCTGGTGGAGGGAAGCTAAGGCTGTCCTGTGAAAACCATCACTAGTGGTGAAAGTCTCCGTCTGCGTCACGTCCAACCTTTGATATATGAACTACGATCCAGACCAGAGAAAAACAGAAGTGAACGGGTTCAGGTCTTGAACGATTTCTTGAAGAGCTGACCACCAGACCGTTATATATATATATATATATATATATATATATATATATATATATATATATATATATATATATATATATATATATATATATGGTGTTACCATTTTTAGATAGCATGATTCATAGATGAAAACATGTTTAAGTCTAGCATATACAGAAAACCTATTAGTGTATGTTCATATATCCATTGTTACTCAGCTCAACGTAACAGTTACATTATCATTTCAGTCTATGTTTTGCTGTTCAGAGTTTATTGATGATGATTTTCAGAAGATATGCTCTATTGGATCCAAGTTAAAGTATCTTAGATCCTTCATTGATGAATCCCTTAAGCTGACAAAGAAATCATTTTATAGAGATAAATCCAAACCTCCCCTTGACAATAAGAACCTTTTAGTTCTCCCTTTTAGTAATGATTTTACATTAATTCCCGCGATGCTTAAATCCCCCAATGTAAATGATATCTTCAACAAAAACTATCCTGTAATGAATATCTTAATCAGGAACTCACCAGAAAGTTCTGCAGGATGCATCTATAGAGTACCATTTAGAAATTGTGATTAGTTTCATGTTGGGCTGACTGGTGGGGATTTTTCTGTTAGATCTAAGCAACATAAATATAGTATACGAACAGGACAAGAATTGAATGCCTTGTTTAATCATGTTGAGAATTATGATCATTGTATTGACTGGAATGATGCCATCTCAGTTATCAATTCTAACTCTTGCAACGAGAAATATCATTGAATCTTCTATCAATAGATATAGAACAAATTGTAATGTTGTTATTAGTGAAGGTCTATACAAATCGGACTGCTTTGATGTTGATAGAATTTGTGAACAGTTCCCTTTCTTGTTCATAAGATAAAAATTTTTTTATATCATACGAAGCTTGGACGCCGTTTGGTACCAAATGGCGTCCCAGCCTCGTCTCTTCGATGTATATCAACTGACTTATATTTCTCTCTTGTGTCTCCCCTGATGATGTGATTATTACACGAAAGTGCACTTGGGAACTTATCGTGTTTCATTTTCACCGTGGACTCATAGGAATATATATATATATATATATATATATATATATATATATATATATATATATATATATATATATATATATATATTATCCCTGGGGATAGGGGATTAAGAATACTTCCCACGTATTCCCTGCGTGTCGTAGAAGGCGACTAAAAGGGGAGGGAGCGGGGGGCTGGAAATCCTCTCCTCTCGGTTTTTTTTTTTTTTTTTTTTTTCAATTTTCCAAAAGTAGGAACAGAGAATTGGGCCAGGTGAGGGTATTCCCTCAAAGGCCCAGTCCTCTGTTCTTAACGCTACCTCGCTAATGCGGGAAATGGCGAATAGTTTGAAAGAAAGAAAATATATATATATATATATATATATATATATATATATATATATATATATATATATATATATATATATATTATCCCTGAGGATAGGGGAGAAGGAATACTTCCCACGTATTCCCTGCGTGTCGTAGAAGGCGACTAAAAGAGGAGGGAGCGGGTGGCTGGAAATCCTCCCCTCTCTTTTTTTTTTTTTTTTTAATTTTCCAAAACACGAGAAGGGGGCCAGGTGAGGATATTCCCTCAAATGCCCAGTCCTCTGCTCTTAACGCTATCTCGCTAACGCGGGAAATGGCGACTAGCATGAAAGAAAAAAGAAAGATATATATATATATATATATATATATATATATATATATATATATATATATATATATATATATATATATATATATATATATATATAGTAGATAGATAGCTATAGATATAGATAGCTAGACAGATATATTACCGAAGTCCGCCTGCTTAAGGCTACACTGCGAGTGAACAGTCATCTTTGGCGAGGAGAATCGCTTTTAAAATCTGCATCACTGCGTTAATGCCAGTGGCTAAGGACTGCTGCCAAGTCCTTCGCAGGTCGGTAACGTAGGAACCTCAGGTGGCAGGAGACGACGGTAGCGAGGATGGCGGAGTAGCTTGCTTATCCTTAAACCGTAGGATGAGGAACAGGTGATGGTTAAGAGAGAGGCTGGAGGACTGTTTTAGAAAATAAAGGATGGATGGCATGTATGTGTCTGGACTGCCAGACACCATTTGACACTTTACACACGGAAACAAAATATGTATCTTACCACTTTATGCGTGAAACAATATGACTCCACGGACGAAGCATTTTGAGAAATACTTATTGGTCTAGCCTCACACTGGAAGCTCTGCTTTCGTAATATTGTAATATATCGGTCGCTTGCGACATTTCCTGTCATTTGCCATAATAAATGTTATATTGGTTTCATATTTCGATGGAAAGTACTAAAAAGTGTGGCTATCAGAATCATCATGATATGTGTCTCATTTACGGTGACCAATCCTAAAGAGACAACATGGGTCGTACTGATCATTTCGAAATTCAAAGGACACATCTGGAAAGATACTTTTTATGTCGTGTGTACAACCTTTAGCTCTTTCGCTTGTTGACAGTTTTTACTAGACCAATATCTTCACTTTCAAACCTTCCGTTACTGAGCTAAAGATACCAATGTCCTTTAAGTTTGATTATAATTCTATTCCAATTACTATTTGCACCGTATGGAAGGAGTTCTACCCTCGTGGAGTGTGTGTGTGTGTGTGTGTGTGTGTGTGTGCACGAGCGCCTCTGTCTGTTTGTCTGTCTGTCTGTTACAGTAATCATCTCCCCTTTGCCTCCTGAAACATGTGAAGATTTAACACTCGTATGGTAGGGAAGCCGTTGAAATCAAGTAAGACTTAAGCCATATCTTACACTGACCCATGTACTCAAGGAGAACGGTAGCAGCCAGACTGGTGCCAACTCACGCAGTGCACCGCTGTATGACTCACTTGTCTGAGCTGAGAAGCAACGAAGAGGTTCGTTTGGTGAATCAGAAATTTTAGTCGATCTAGATTTATCTTAAGAGTAAACTTTTGAAATCTGAAATAAGACTTGACGTTCCCAATGATGATTATGAATGAAAATGATACAATCATTTAGTGGTCCAGAGGATCGCAGGTACGCACTTTAGTCTCCTGAGCACGACGAAACGACCCATCGGACACGACAATACGACCTCTTGAGCATGATAATTGGATCTCCTAAGCACGACCCTTGGCCAGGCACTCTGACATGGCCTGTAAGAACGAGGTCAAAGTGCCAGTCAATCATTCCGAAAGGTCGTTATGTCGTGCAGAAGAGGTCGTAATGTCGTGATGAAAAGGTCGTACTGTTGTGCTCGAGGAGTCGCTCCGACGTGCTCAAGGGGTCGTTCATAGGGCCGCTGTTCGCCCGTTGCTGCAGACGTGTACCCTGTAACCCGGCGGTGCGGCGGTCGCTTCACGCTAATGCTCCAGGAATGTAGTACAACCCCTCCCCGACACCCCATAACCCCCATACCTACCCTCCCCACATGACGTGTACTCTCTCCAGTATGATCAAGGCTGCCGGCAACCAACCAGCACCGGTATTTTTCCCTCGTCTCTTTCTACCGCCATCATCTCACTACAACAACCTTCCTTAGCTTCACACAACCCAAAGTAAATGCAAACATCGGTATACGTACGACAGGAGAAATGCACCCATAGCGATGACTTACACTTCCAAGACTGTTCCTTCCCGCCTGCAGCCACATTCATACGTCTAGGAAGATATTTATGTTTCCGCACCCGGTATTTTACGCCCACAAAATGTGCACATAGCGAGGAAGCTACAAGCCCAGGGCTATAGTTATACTAGCGGGCCAGTGAAACCTTTGGTCACGGCGAGTTACAATGACTCAGTCACCCCTTACGTTCAACGCTCACTGAGATTACAGTGAGCGACGCTGACAGCAAGGTCACAGTGAAGGGAGTCGGGGGCCTTAATGATAACCTGGAGTGATGTTGTGCAAAGTTCGGCAGCCGTTGTGTTGTTCCTGAGACTAAAATAACTGGCCATCACCCATAGGGCCTAAGGAGGTGGCTCTACCCCGGTCGTTGGGTGTGATGACCACAAGGTGAACTGATACCAACAGACTCCATACCTACCCTCTCGCACCCAGGCACACCAGACGTGACGAAAATGATGCAAAGGAATATAAAGGAATTCAGACAGCAGCAGACTACTGAATCCTTTCGAGGATGCTTGTAATGGTGGAAGATATCAGAAACTCAAATTAGTGTAGTTTAAGTGAACTGGTATACAGATGATTCAGAGAAAATAACCTGCAATAATTGACACTGTGACTAGGAAGGTGCAGATAATATAAGTCGAGGACTTGAAGCGAAGCATTCATCAGGTGTATTTGTAAGCGTATCTATAATACTGCTTTCAGCCACTCTCAATGCCATCGTCTCATATGTTAGAAATCCTGTTAAAGAAAAAATACTTCGCTTCACTCGAGGTAAAAAGTTTGCCCACGAGTTTGTATCCATTACTACGAGTAAAATCAGACCAATCAAGTCTTAAGATACTTTATAGATCAAGATAATCAAATCCCTTGATAACTTTGAATACTTGTATTAGATCATCTCTTAACCTTCTCTTTTCTAAGCTAATTCAAGTCATTAAATCTGCTTTCGTCGGATTTTTGTTATCCATCCGGGAATCATCTTGATAGCTCGTTGCTGTACCCTCTCCATTCTTTCTATTTTCTATTCAAGATGTGGGCGAAGCAGTGAATTGTAAAGAGTGAAGGGGATTTCCCTGGAGTTAGATTCGAAGGCCCTTCCTATGAATCCAAGAATTTTGTTTACTCTTTTCACTGCTTCTGCGCATTGCTTACTTGCTTTTATGTCTCCAGAGATTATTTCGCCCAGATTTTCCTTATGTACCATTTGCATTCCAAGAGAATTTATACCGTAGCTTGCCTTTTCGTTTTCACCACCGATATGTAAAACTTTGCACTCATCGATGTTAGAATTCATTTACCAGCTATGAGCCCAGTCCAGCCATTTTTATATATCAGTTTGAGGCTGAAGACGTTCTAGTTAATTTTCAGATTTATTTCCCAGATTTATATCATCAGCGAATTTTGATATCTTGCAATGCAGCCCATTATCAATATCATTAATACGTATATGAGAAAGAGAAACGGTCCCAAGACTGACCCTTGCGGCACTCCGCTTGTTACGTCTAACCATTCTAAGGCTTGATCGTTAATGACAACTCTTTGCTTACGGTCGAAAATATGTATGATTGTATTCATCATCAACCTAACCAGCTTGCTTCTCCATATTCTTCAATTACTTATATTCAAATCCACAGTGTGCCTGCAAACATATCTAACAAAACCTCATTAACCTACAAAAGAATTAAAAAGGAATTCAAACACCAACAGACCGCCATGTCTCTTTGAGGCTGTCTGCGACAGTGGAAGATATCAGAAACTTACAGATTAATGTGGTAATAGTTAAAAAGCATACAAAGAAACAATCTTGCAATCTGTCAATGTGACTAAGAAGGCGCAAATACTGTTAGTCGTGGACTTGAAGCGAAATATTTATCAAGTATATGTTGCAACTTGGGCACTACTTATACGTACTACTTTCAACCATTCTAATTGGTAATCATTCCATGCATCAACAATCCCGTTGAAGAAAAAGTACTTTCCCTCATTCAAGGTAAAACGTTTATCTATGAGTTTGCATCCATTAGCTTGTTAGATTAAGATTACTTGCATTACATCATCTCTCACCCTCCTTTCTAGTTAGATAGATTGATGTATTGTGTTGGCTCTTATAAGATTTGTTTCTCCACCTGGGAACCATCTTGGCAGCTCCATTCAATCTACTTCTTTTTCTCAAGTATTGTGACGAAAACTGAGCACAATACTCCAGATGGCGACGAACTAGTGAATTGTAAAGAGAAAGAATGATTTCCCTGGACTTGACTTCGAAAGCCCTGCTTATGTATACACAGTTATGTAGGCTCCTACACACATGCCAGCGGTATGACCAGCGCGGCTTATGTTGGTCTATAGCACCAACGGCCTCAACTACTCCCAGCTAAAGAAACTTAGCCTAATGTCCATCTCCACTCACTGTGAACAGTAAGATAATCTTAGGGATCCGAGATACTTTGTCTAACCCAGAGATCATGTTGTAATCCTCTCTGACCACATCACCTCTCACAACCGTCCTAGCACACAATCCCTGACAAAAAAAAAAGAAAGTTCCGTCTACTACGCACTTCCTTTTTATAGAAACTTATGATAATGCCCGAGATATCCATTATCCGTGGACGCCCTCACCTGCTGGACATAAGCATTGTGACCGTGTTGATAACCTTGCTAACACTGCCTTTTCACTCCCACTCTTTCTCACCAGACTCGGTCTATCTATTCCGCACGTCCTCACCACACAAACCCAAGATGACTGAAACCTCGAAAGAGATGCCGAAAGACTTGGCAAGTGAAGCAATAACTGTTATGATCACTATAGGCCATAGAAACACCAGCCCAGATAACACTCACACTGCATCAGTCAGTGTAATGACAGAATACATTTAAGTTACAAGTATGTCTATCTGTCAGATTACAGAATAACATGACCTCGAGCATTTCAAGTGTTCACTCTGCTCTGCACCTGATCCCTACACACCTGGACACTGTTATTCAGTGTCATCTTGAAATCACTTACATCACAGAGGTATGGACAACTTACATCACAGAGGTATGGACAACTTATATCACAGAGGTATGGACAACTTACATCACAGAGGTATGGACAACTTACATCACAGAGGTATGGACAACTTACATCACAGAGGTATGGACAACTTACATCACAGAGGTATGGACAACTTATATCACAGAGGTATGGACAACTTACATCACAGAGGTATGGACAACTTACATCACAGAGGTATGAACAACTTACATCACAGAGGTATGGACAACTTGGAGATCACTTCACTGATAATGATGTTCGATGGTCTCTGATTCCAACAAACCCTGGTGTGCCCTGAGCTGTATCGTGGTGTGCCCTGAGCTGGATCGTGTGACTTGTATCATCAAACCAACACTCAGTATTTTATAGGTCATACATCTTGTGTATGCCAGAATATCCTGTATGTTGTATAACTTGTCTCTGATGTACTACGTTGATCCTCGTGTATTATTATTTCAGGCAATACACAACGTCTTCTTATGTTTTATTCAAACCTTGTATTAGAATCTACATTGATATTGTATAGTTACAGTGGCCTTCTGTATACTCACAGTGGCCTTCTGTATACTAACAGTGGCCTTCTGTATACTCACAGTGGCCTTCTGTATACTCACAGTGGCCTTCTGTGTACTCACAGAGGCCTTCTGTATACTCACAGTGGCCTTCTGTATACTCACAGTGGCCTTCTGTATACTCACAGTGGCCTTCTGTATACTCACAGTGGCCTTCTGTATACTCACAGTGGCCTTCTGTATACTCACAGTGGCCTTCTGTATACTCACAGTGGCCTTCTGTATACTCACAGTGGCCTTCTGTATACTCACAGTGGCCTTCTGTATACTCACAGTGGCCTTCTGTATACTCACAGTGGCCTTCTGTATACTCACAGTGGCCTTCTGTATACTCACAGTGGCCTTCTGTATACTCACAGTGGCCTTCTGTATACTCACAGTGGCCTTCTGTATACTCACAGTGGCCTTCTGTATACTCACAGTAGCCTTCTGTATACTCACAGTGGCCTTCTGTATACTCACAGTGGCCTTCTGTATACTCACAGTGGCCTTCTGTATACTCACAGTGGCCTTCTGTATACTCACAGTAGCCTTCTGTATACTCACAGTGGCCTTCTGTATACTCACAGTGGCCTTCTGTATACTCACAGTGGCCTTCTGTATACTCACAGTGGCCTTCTGTATACTCACAGTGGCCTTCCTCTCTAGTATCAGCAACACCTCCAACACTGATTACTCTTTCCGACGGCACGAGGATCCTCAAGGACAATGGGCCCACTCAGGCCCACCTGTCACCTTGCCTATTTCGATATGTTGTACCCACTGCATGTTCTATGCTTGCCTCCACCTACCCCCTGCTGTTGTACCCACTGCATGCTCTATGCTTGCCTCCGCCTACCCCCTGTCTTATGCTCTTCACCCACTCCATCACAGATATGTTCTTTTTACGTATACATTCGCAAACATAACCTTTTTAATGTAATCAACTAATTAACTGGTGATGGGTTAGACGTTACTTAGCCAGTAACGTTACGTTATCTTGAACGGTATGAGCCACTTTATAATAACGGAAGCCATTGCATTACAGCGACTGAAGCCACAAAAGTATGGTGACGGAGAACTTAGTGTTACAGTGACGGGCCATAGGCCAGTGGTCGCTGATGCAGAATACTTGTAACCACTCAAAACTGTGTGCTCAATATGTGCAACCTCTCGTAATACAGATAAAGAATACTAGTAAACACTTACAATCTAAGCATATAATACATGGAAACACTAATAAAGCAGAGGTGCAGAATACTTGTGATCATTTATAAAAGATGTGGAAAATACCTTGAGCCACTCACAAAACAGGTGCAGAATTCTTGTAACTTCGAAAAACAGGTGTAGAATGCCTGTTATTACTTACAATACAGGGCAAAATACTAGCAACCATACGTAGAGCAGGTGTAGCAGGTGCAGAACCTGTAACCATTTACAAAACAAGTGCAGAATACCTGTAATTACTTACAAGACAGGAACAGAATATCTGTAATCACTGATGAAAACAAAAGTAAACTATCTGTAACCTCCTTCAGTACAGGTGAAGAATACCTGTAAACACTAAGAAACCAGTAGCACTGTATATGCAACAGTTTAGAATGTCTGTAATCGCCTGTAATCACCGACAAAACAGGAGTAGACCCGAAACCGTTTACAACAGTGGCTAAATATCTGTAACCACTCACAAAACGGGTAAAATATCTGTAACCACTCACAAAACGGGTAAAATATCTGTAACCACTCACAAAATGGATATAATATCTGTAACCACCTTAGTAAACCAGGTTGAATTACCTATAACCATTTGTGACACCTGTAACCACTCACAATACCTGTACTCAAAATACGCACAAATATCTGTTGCCACATGAAGAACAGGTGCAGGAAGGTACGTACGTATTAACCACGTACAAAACAAGTGCAAAATACCTGGAACCACTTACAAACAGCTCTTTGGTGCACCTGGCTAAAGCGATCACAACATCCACATCCTCTTAAATGATTTACGTCAGACATTAAAGGCACAAATTTCTGTAAATGAATAAATGATGCAAGATTGCAGTATTCACACATCAATACAAACGAAAAATCCCGTTGACTAAAACACAAGCAGTCCACTCCCACCTTTCATCAAAGGTACAGAATACAACAATGTGTTGATTACATACTAACAAGGAAGAGGCGTCTGTTGACCTGGCACACAAGCACGACACATCCAGCGTATTCCCTGAAGGTGACATATCAATGTCAGAGTTGTGTCTGCTTCAACGGTTGGCACGAATCAACCCAAATGTTCCTCTTAAACTATTCATGCACACACACACACACACACACACACACACACACACACACACACACACACACATACACACACACACACACACACACACACACACACACACACACACACACACATGACTTAATCCAGGAAATTATAGAAAATGACTAAGCTTTCTTCACTCGTGTCCAGAGGAATAGATCTAAGCTGTGTAACAAATACAGAAATAAAAGCATTTCGTAGTTACCTGCACATAACTGCCCGGAGAGAACCATTATGGGCTGGTTTATTGCATCATTCAACCTAATAACTTGAGCATGTCTGAAGCCAAACTAAAGCTAAAAAAAAATATCCCTCCTTGCCGAGAGAGAGAGAGAGAGAGAGAGAGAGAGAGAGAGAGAGAGAGAGAGAGAGAGAGAGAGAGAGAGAGAGAGAGGTCACTAACACATGGAACGTGGCGCAATCTAGCTAGGTAGGCCTAAGGCCTCGCCACAACCAGCCTAAATATGGACTGGACACCAGTAGATCTGGTCTTCCCGACCGACGCTACTCTGCCCTGTACGCTGGGGTATCCGGGCCAGGACCTATACATTCTGTATCGCTGATGAACTCCTGAACACAGCAAGACGACCCTTGCGCGCGACGCTACGACCCTTCCGAACGCGAAGGTACGACTTTTACTCGCGACGGTACGATCCTGATCCTTGCCTAACCCTTATGGATCAAGTCAAGGGGATAGGCTATTATACCTAAGCGTTGTACCTTCATTCTCAAGGGTCGTACATAGTCTTACTCAAAGGCCATATCGGTCGTGCTCGAGGGTCGAATTGTCGTGATCAAAGATTGTTATTGTACTTAGAGATTGTGGCGCCTGCATGCTCAAGGATCGCACGCACCTTCTTGCTGAGAGGGTCGTACTGCCCTGCTCAGTGATCAAACCATTGTGCGCAAGGGAGATATCGAAAGACCATCAGGCTAGGAGAGTGCTTACGGTGTTCAGCTGTCCAGTAAAACACCGGTATGCCATCTAACCAGATACTGTTGGCGGAACACGACACGACGGAACAAGAAAATGTTCCTTGGCATAACATGAAGTAACAAGAAACAGACGGAACAAGAAGAGTTCCGTGAGACTGGTCAGCGCAATGCTCCCGGACGGAACTACTTTCTACTCCATGAGAGAGAAAAGAAATAAAAAATTTAATCTCCTTTGCCAAACGTTCTTGGAAAAGAACTCAATGGGGTTGTTGGTGTAAGAATTAGTCCGGCAACTGTGTTGCTCGGTAACACCAGCCACAAAGGACCGGCTCAAGCAAACACATGTATTTGTTGATGATAATTACTTAATGACTCGGAAAATGAGCGGTCAGCATGGCAGGAGGGAGTGTGAGTTCCTCATGCCTTCTCACAGTATGTTGTTCATGAACACAGCCTTAATGCTTCAACCTCACCATACCTCACTGCCTAGGAGTCCCTTCTATTCTCATGAGGCTCCTGCAACACCCAGGAAGGTGGCCACGTCCACCAGCTGGGACCACAGTGCATATGCGTTGTGACGATATGTGTGTCTGTGTGCAGGGCAATAGAGCAATAATGGTTCTGTTTCTTCTTTAAGGTAGCTGTATCGTGGACATATGGGATATTTTCTGACGGTGTTTGTAGTACTGTAATGATGAGTAATGTCCTGAATATAAGCGGAGAGCGTGACTCATGTTGGTCTATGGAGGGTGGTTTCTCATGGGTCTGGTGTGTTGCAGTTCAAGACTGAGTTGTATGTGTGTGTATATGTTTCGTCAGTGTTGTATTTGTTGGGAGAGAGATGGGGGGGGGGGGGAATCTGCTAGTAAAGGTCACTGAAGTGTGAGGCAGGAGTAAGCAGTTTGTTTCCACTTAGAATTGGTGGTTAGTTATAGACTGGTTTGGGTGGGAGAAGTGTAGTGCTGTTGCATGAAATTCAGCGTGGAGAATGTTGAGGTGGGAGTGTATAGGAAAGAAGTTTGTTTCACCGTGAAGATGTCGAGTGTTTGTGGTTGTGGGAAAGCCAGTGATTGTTTTCAGGGCACAATTTTGGGTGGTTTGCGGCTCTGTTATATTTTCATGGCAAGATAACGCCATGAACAGACGAAGAAAGGCTGCAATTGCTCACATCCATTCTCTAGCTGTCACGTTCCATGCACAGAAACTACAGCCCCTTATCCACAACCAAACCCCACAGACCTTACCATGGTTTATCCGTCGACCCCAGTATACCACATCGTTCCAGTTTGCTATATCCTGTTCACGCTTTTCACCCTCCTGCCAGATCAGGCTCCATCGCACAAAATATTTTTCACTCCATCCTTCTGTCTCTAATTTGGTCTCCCGTTCTTCTTTTTCCCTCCACTTCAGAC
This sequence comes from Panulirus ornatus, assembly GCF_036320965.1. Classification (NCBI taxonomy): domain Eukaryota; kingdom Metazoa; phylum Arthropoda; class Malacostraca; order Decapoda; family Palinuridae; genus Panulirus; species Panulirus ornatus. The sequence continues at coordinate 2,287,089 of NC_092224.1, read as the reverse complement.
ACATGTATCATCTTTGTTAAACTCTCCTCACTCATTCTCTTCATATGTCCAACCATTTCGGTACATCCACTTACGTTCTCCCAGCTACACTCTTCTCGTTGCCGCACCTCTCTCTTGCCCTTTCATAATCTACTCGCTCAAACTGTCACCCCTCATATTACCAGTACATCATCACATCCTCATTCATAGGCCATGCTTGCATCCATGCAACATCGTTAGGACTACTATACCTTCAAACATCCCCATACTCGCCATCCCAGATAACGACCGCCTTCTCACCCACCTCATGACTCACTTCCGTTTCCACAGTTCCATTTGCTGTTATGTCCTCCTCCAGGTATCTAATACACTTCACTTATTCCAGATTTTCTCCATTCAAACTTACACCCTAACCAACCTCTTCTTCTGCCTTGCTAAACCTAGTAACTTTGTTTTTATTTACATATACTTACAACTTCCTTCTTTCACACACTCTCCCATACCCAAACTCCAACTTCTGCTGTTTCTCACTCCAATCTGCCACCAGTGCTCTGTCAACAAACAACTGACTCACCTCCCAGACCTCCTTGCACATAGCATACTCCCCAATCTCTCCGAGGCCCTTGCACTTACCTACCTCATCATACCATCCATTATCAAATTAAACAGCCACGGTGACATCACGCACCCCTGCCACAGACTGACCTTCACCTGAAACAACTCATTCTCCTTTGTATGTACTCTATTATACATGCCTCACACTCTTGATAGAAACTTCCTACTCCTTCTAGTATCTTTCCTCTTATACCATATATTCTTAAAGCCTTTTACAAGGCATCTTCATTAACCCTATCATATGCTTTCTCCAGATTCGTAAATGTTACATAGAAATCCTTTTGTTCCTCCAAGCATTTCTCACACACATTCTTCAAAACAAAGACCTGATCCACATATCCTTTACCATTCCTAAAACCACATTATACCTCCACATTCTGATGTTCTGTACATGCCTTCACCCTCTCAGTCACCATCCCATATAATTTATCAGATGCACTCAACAAACTTATACCTCTGTGGTTCGAACACTTACCTTTATCCCCCTTGCCTTTACACAGTGGTGCTAAACATGCATTTCGCCAATCCTGAAGCACTTCACCGAGATTGATTCATGCACTGAAAATCCTAACTAACCTATCAACAACACAGTCATCCTCTTTCTTGAGAAATTCAACTGAATACCATCCATTCCTGTCGCTTTGCCATATTTCATCTTACTCAATTATTTCACCTCTAAACCCACTCGCAGTGACTTTATCGCTTCTCAAACCTCCTCGCCCCAAACACCCAATTCCTGATACCCTACAATTAAACATATTCAAAAATCCTTCAAAATACTCACTCCATCTCCTCCTCACTTCATCACTACCTGTTTCCACTTCCCCATTTGTTCCTTTCAGTGACGGTTCCATTTGTTCTCTTGTTTTCCGCACACTATTAATCTCCTTCCAAACATCTTATTCTCCCTGAAGTTTACTGATAACCGCTCATGCCAGCACTAATTTGCCCTCTTCTTCAACTCAAATACCTTCTTCTTGACCTTGTGCCGCTTTCTCTTTTACAGTTCCCAACCATTTGTACTCCTTCCCCATAAGCACCGGCTATATACCTCTCTTTTTCATTCCCTGGCATCTTTATTTCGTAATGCCATCACTCACTATCCTTTCTCATGCCCACCTCCCACCTTTTGCATTCCGCACACTTCTCTTGCTTATGCCATTACTGTTTCCCTAAATATCTTCCATTCCTCACTCATTCCCTTTGTTTCGTTTATTCTCACCTCTTGCCATTCTCCACCCAACTCTCCTTTTTCTTCACACAAGTCTCTTTTCTAAGTTCACTCACTTTCACCATTTTCTTCTCATTCATATCGTTTCCTCTTTTCCGAAAAACTACAAATCTTCACCCTTGCCTCCACCAGGTATAGGTCAGACATCCCACCAGCTGACCTTCTCAACACGTTCACATTCAAGAGTCTCTCTTTTGCAATCCTATCAATTAGTATGTATTCCAGTAATACCCTCTTACCAACTACCCTACTCACCCATGTATACTTGTGGAAATCCCTCTTTTTAAACCAGGTATTCCCGATCACCGGTCCTTCTTCAGCATACAACTCCACAAGTTATACACTGCTCCTATTCACGTGACTGAATACCCTATGTTCCCCAATTATATCCTCAGTTGCGCCATAACTCGCGCTCGCATTTGAATTGCCCATCATTAATACGTCACTGGTCAACAAAATTTTAACTTTTATTGCCCCACGAACTATGATAGGTGTACCTCATAGTACTTTTTAAGCTGAATTCCAACCTGTTTTTAGAATTTTTCTAACAGGCATGGTTTTTAAGTAAGAGAGCAGTTAAATTTTACAGTAAAGTGTATATTACTCATTACGTGTTCATCAATGACTGGCCCAAGATTTTCCGGGAAAAAGTCAAAGTGTTAACCCAAAAAGTGAATTTTTAGACTCATATTGCACCCTGTTGACGGCCCGTGCCCTGGTTTCTAAGCATGGTATGTCGGTGTCTTGTGTGTGTGTTCAAGGTCTACTGAGATTCAGGCAACCTCTTTTGGAGATGATGCTGAGCGCGCTATTTTCATCTGGCAGGCGGGTATTCAGCTATGGTCCGGAGCATGTGTTCCATATGGTTCTTTTGGGGTCTTGTAAAGTAGGGAGGTCGCTGGTATTACATGGTCTTCCTCTGGGACTTTCGCGCGGAGACTTTGTGTCACTTGACAGTCCAGCATGTAGTGTTCCAGTGGGCGCGTTGACGGCTCCTGGCAGTAGACACAGTCCTTGATGACGCCATCGATTCCTTGCCAGCAGCATTGATACCCCAGACGTGGACGGTGTAGATTGACTAGGGTTTACCTTCTCATGCCTCAGTGGTTGGTCTGTACTGATTGGTACTAGAGGGCGATACTCCAGTGTGATGCTGGGATTCAAGTAACTTCGTTAAGTACTGGCACCTCATGAGGTGGATTGTCTCCACGAAAAATGTCGTGCCACATGGATAGAAGAATTATATGTTAAAAAAATTTAATGAAGAGCTATTTTGTCTTTATAACTTTCGTCACAAACTAGTGGAATCAATATATATATATATATATATATATATATATATATATATATATATATATATATATATATATATATATCATTCATACCTTATGATTATACTTGATCACCGTTTCCCGCGTCAGTGAGGTAGCGCCAGGAAACAGACGAAGAATGGCCCACCCAATCATATAAACATATGAATACGTGAACGTCCATACACGTACACAAACGTAGATATATATATATATATATATATATATATATATATATATATATATATATATATATATATATATATATATATATATATATATATATATATTATACTTTGTCGCTGTCTCCGGCGTTAGCGAGGTAGCGCAAAGAAACAGACGAAAGAATGGCCCAACCTACCCACACACACATGTAATATACATACACGTCCACACACAAACATATACATACCTATATATTTCAACGTATACATATATATACATACACAGACATATACATATATACACATGTACATAATTCATACTTGCTGCCTTTATTCATTTCCGTCGCTACCCCGCTACACATGAAATGACAACCCCCTCCACCTTAATGCACGCGAGGTAGTGCTAGGAAAAGACAACAAAGGCCACATTTGTTCACACTCAGTCTCTAGCTGTCATGTATAATGCTCCCTTTCCACATAAAGGCCCCACACAACTTTCCAAGGTTTACCCAGACGCTTCACATGCCTAGGTTCAATACACTGACAGCACGTCCGCCCCGGTATACCACATCGTTCCAATTCACTCTATTCCTTGCACGCCTTTCAACCTCCTGCATGTTCAGGCCCCGATCGCTCAAAATCTTTTTCATTCCATCTTTCCACCTCCAATTTGGTCCCCCACTTCTCCTCGTTCCCTCCACCTTTGACACATATATCCTCTTTGTCAATCTTTCCTCACTCATTCTCTCCATGTGACCAGACCATTTCAAAACACCCTCTTCTGTTCTCTCAACCACACTCTTTTTATTACCACACATCTCTCTTACCCTTTCATTACTTACTCGTTCAAACCATCTCACACCACATATTGTCCTCAAATATCTCATTTCCGACAGATCCATCCTCCTCCGCACAATTGTATCTATAGCCCACGCCTCGCAACCATATAACATTGTTGGAACCATTATTCCTTCAAACATACCCATTTTTTTGCTTTCCGAGATAGTTTTCTCGCCTTCCACATGTTTTTAAACGCTCCTAGAACTTTCGCCCCTTCTCCCACCGTGTGACTCACTTCCACTTCCATGGTTCCATCCGCTGCCAAATCCACTCCCAGATATCTAAAACACTTCACTTCCTCCAGTTTTTCTCCATTCAAACTTACCTCCCAATTGACTTGTCCCTCAGCTCTACTGTGCCTAATAGCCTAGATCTTATTCACACTTACTTTCAGCTTTCTTCTCTCACACACTTTACCAAACTCAGTCACCACCTTCTCCTGTTTCTCACCCGAATCAGCCTCCAGCGTTGTATCATCAGCGAAAAACAACTGACTCTCTTCCCAAACCCTCTCATTCACAACAGACTGCATACTTGCCCCTCTTTCCAAAACTCTTGCATTCACCTCCCTAACAACCCCATCCATAAACAAATTAAACAACCAATGAAACGTCACGCACCCCTGCCGCAAACCAACATTCACTGAGAACCAACCACTTTCCTCTCTTCCAACTCGTACACATGCCTTATATCCCCGATAAAAACCTTTCACTGCTTCAAGCAACTTGCCTCCCACACCATATGTTATCAATACCTTCCACAGAGCATCTCTATCAACTCTATCATATGCCTTCTCCAAATCCATAAATACTACATACAAATCCACTTGCTTTCCTAAGTATTTCTCACATACATTCTTCAAAGCAAACACCTGATCCACACATCCTCTACCACTTCTAAAACCGCACTTCTCTTCCCTAATCTGATGCTCTGTACATGCTATCACCCTCTCAATCAGTATCCTCACATATAATTTCCCAGGAATACTCAACAAACTTATACCTCTGTAATTTGAGCACTCACCTTTATCCCCTTTGCCTTTGTACAATGGCACTATACATGCATTCCACCAATCCTCAGCCACCTCACCATGAGTCATACATACATTAAATATCCTCACCAACCAGTCAACAACACAGTCACCCCCTTTTTTAATAGATTCCACTGCAAAACCATCCAAACCCGCTGCCTTGCCGGCTTTCATCTTCCGCATAGCTTTTACTACCGCTTCTCTGTTTACCAAATCACGAACCATACATACAATGAATATCGTCACCAACCAGTCAACAACAGTCACCCCCTTTTTTAATAAATTACAAAGCAATGCCATCCAAACCCGCCGCCTTGCCTGACTTCATCTTCCGCAAAGCTTTCACTACCTCTTCTATGTTTACCAAATCACTCTCCCTGATCCTCTCACTTCGCACACCACCTCGACCAAAACACCCTATATCTGCCACTCTATCATCTAATACAATCAACAAAACTTCAAAATACTCACTCCATCTCCTTCTCACATCACCACTACTTGTTATTACCTCCCCATTAGCCCCCTTCACCGATGTTCCCATTTGTTCTCTTGTCTTACGCACTTTATTTACCTCCTTCCAAAACATCTTTTCATCCTCCCAAAAATCTAATGAGACTCTCTCACCCCAAATCTCATTTGTCCTCTTTTTCACCTCTTGCACCTTTCTCTTGACCTCCTGCCTCTTTCTTTTATACATCTCCCAGTCATTTGCATTATTTCCCTGTAAAAATCGTCCAAATGCCTCTCTCTTCTCTTTCACTAACAATCTTACTTGCTCATCCCACCACTCACTACCCTTTCTAATCTGCACACCTCCCACGCTTCTCATACCATAAGCATCTTTTGCGTGAGCCATCACTGCTTCCCTAAATACATTCCATTCCTCCCCCACACCCCTTACGTCCTTTGCTCTCACCTTTTTCCATTCTGCACTCAATTTCTCCGGGTACTTCCCCACACAAGTCTCCTTCCCAAGCTCACTTACTCTCATCACTCTCTTCACCCCAACATTATCTCTTCCTTTCTTAAAACCTCTATAAATCTTCACCTTAGCCTCCACAAGATAATGATCAGACATCCCTCCAGTTGCACCTCTCAGCACATTAACATCCAAAAGTCTCTCTTTCGCGCTCCTTTCAATTAACACGTAATCGAGTAACGCTCTCTGGCCATCTCTCCTAATTACATAAGTATACTTATGTACATCTCTCTCTCTTTATATATATATATATATATATATATATATATATATATATATATATATATATATATATATATATATATATATATATAGAGGATGTGTGGATCAGGTGTTTGCTTTGAAGAATGTATGTGAGAAATACTTAGAAAAGCAAATGGATTTGTATGTAGCATTTATGGATCTGGAGAAGACATATGATAGAGTTGATAGAGATGCTCTGTGGAAGGTATTAAGAATATATGGTGTGGGAGGCAAGTTGTTAAAAGCAGTGAAAAGTTTTTATCGAGGATGTAAGGCATGTGTCCGTGTAGGAAGAGAGGAAAGTGATTGGTTCTCAGTGAATGTAGGTTTGCGGCAGGGGTGTGTGATGTCTCCATGGTTGTTTAATTTGTTTATGGATGGGGTTGTTAGGGAGGTGAATGCAAGAGTTTTGGAAAGAGGGGCAAGTATGAAGTCTGTTGGGGATGAGAGTGCTTGGGAAGTGAGTTAGTTGTTGTTCGCTGATGATACAGCGCTGGTGGCTGATTCATGTGAGAAACTGCAGAAGCTTGTGACTGAGTTTGGTAAAGTGTGTGAAAGAAGAAAGTTAAGAGTAAATGTGAATAAGAGCAAGGTTATTAGGTACAGTAGGGTTGAGGGTCAAGTCAATTGGGAGGTGAGTTTGAATGGAGAAAAACTGGAGGAAGTGAAGTGTTTTAGATATCTGGGAGTGGATCTGGCAGCGGATGGAACCATGGAAGCGGAAGTGGATCATAGGGTGGGGGAGGGGACGAAAATTCTGGGAGCCTTGAAGAATGTGTGGAAGTCGAGAACATTATCTCGGAAAGCAAAAATGGACGTATGTATATACATGTGTATGGGGGTGGGTTGGGCCATTTCTTTCGTCTGTTTCCTTGCGCTACCTCGCAAACGCGGGAGACAGCGACAAAGCAAAAAAAAAAAAAAAAAAGGAAATATATATATATATATATATATATATATATATATATATATATATATATATATACATTATCCCTGAGGATAGGGGATTAAGAATACTTCCCACGCATTCCCTGCGTGTCGTAGAAGGCGACTAAAATGGGAGGGAGCGGGGGGCTGGAAATCCTCCCCTCTCGTTTTTTTTTTAATTTTCCAAAAGAAGGAACGGAGGGGGCCAGGTGAGGATATTCCAAAAAAGGCCCAGTCCTCTGTTCTTAACGCTACCTCGCTAACGCGGGAAATGGCGAATAGTTTAAAAGAAATATATATATATATATATATATATATATATATATATATATATATATATATATATATATATATATATATATATATATATGTATATATAGGGGAGAAAGAATACTTCCCACGTATTTCCTGCGTGTCGTAGAAGTCGACTAAAAGGGGAGGGTGCGTGGGGCTGGAAATCCTCCCCTCTCGTCTTTTTTTTTTTTTCAAAAAGAAGGAACAGAGAAGGGGGCCAGGTGAGTATATTCCCTCAAAGGCCCAGTCCTCTGTTCTTAACGCTACCTCGCTAACGCGGGAAATGGCGAACAGTTTGAAAGAAAAAGAAAGATATATATATATATATATATATATATATATATATATATATATATATATATATATATATATATATATATATATATATATATATATATATTTTTTTTCTTTATGCCTCGTCGCTGTCTCCCGCGTTTGCGAGGTAGCGCAAGGAAACAGACGAAAGAAATGGCCCAACCCCCCCCATACACATGTACATACACACGTCCACACACGCAAATATACATACCTACACAGCTTTCCATGGTTTACCCCGGACGCTTCACATGCCCTGATTCAATCCACTGACAGCACGTCAACCCCTGTATACCACATCGCTCCAATTCACTCTATTCCTTGCCCTCCTTTCACCCTCCTGCATGTTCAGGCCCCGATCACACAAAATCCTTTTCACTCCATCTTTCCACCTCCAATTTGGTCTCCCTCTTCTCCTCGTTCCCTCCACCTCCGACACATATATCCTCTTGGCCAATCTTTCCTCACTCATTCTCTCCATGTGCCCAAACCATTTCAAAACACCCTCTTCTGCTCTCTCAACCACGCTCTTTTTATTTCCACACATCTCTCTTACACTTACGTTACTTACTCGATCAAACCACCTCACACCACACATTGTCCTCAAACATCTCATTTCCAGCACATCCATCCTCCTGTGAACAACTCTATCCATAGCCCACGCCTCGCAACCATACAACATTGTTGGAACCACTATTCCTTCAAACATACCCATTTTTGCTTTCCGGGATAATGTTCTCGACTTCCACACATTTTTCAAGGCTCCCAAAATTTTCGCCCCCTCCCCCACCCTATGATCCACTTCCGCTTCCATGGTTCCATCCGCTGACAGATCCACTCCCAGATATCTAAAACACTTCACTTCCTATGGATAGAGTTGTGCGCAGGAGGGTGGATGTGCTGGAAATGAGATGTTTGAGGACAATATGTGGTGTGAGGTGGTTAGATCGAGTAAGTAACGTAAGGGTAAGAGAGATGTGTGGAAATAAATAGAGTGTGGTTGAGAGAGCAGAAGAGGGTGTTTTGAAATGGTTTGGGCATATGGAGAGAATGAGTGTGGAAAGATTGACCAAGAGGATATATGTGTCAGAGGTGGAGGGAACGAGGAGAAGTGGGAGACCATATTGGAGGTGGAAAGATGGAGTGAAAAAGATTTTGAGTGATCGGGGCCTGAACATGCAGGAGGGTGAAAGGCGTGCATTGGAACGATGTGGTATACCGGGGTCGACGTGCTGTCAATGGATTGAACCAGGGCATGTGAAGCTTCTGGGGTAAACCATGGAAAGTTCTGTGGGGCCTGGATGTGGAAAGGGAGCTGTGGTTTCGGTGCATTATTACATGACAGCTAGGGACTGAGTGTGAACGAATGGGGCCTTTGTTGTCTTTTCCTAGCGCTACCTCGCACACATGAGGGGGGAAGGGGTTGTTATTCCATGTGTGGCGAGGTGGCGATGGCAATGAATAAAGGCAGACAGTATGAATTATGTACATGTGTATATATGTATATGTCTGTGTGTGTATATATATGTGTACATTGAGATGTATAGGTATGTATATTTGCGTGTGTGGACGTGCACATGTGTATATACATGTGTATATGTGTATATACATGTGTATGTGGGTGGGTTGGGCTATTCTTTCGTCTGTTTCCTTGCGCTACCTCGCTAACGCGGGAGACAGCGACAAAGCAAAATGAATAAATAAATGAATATATATATATATATATATATATATATATATATATATATATATATATATATATATAGGGGATTAAGAATACTTCTCACGTATTCCCTGCGTGTCGTAGAAGGCGACTAAAAGGGGAGGGAGCGGGGGGCTGGAAATCCTCCCCTCTCGTTTTTATTTTTTTTTAATTTTCCAAAAGAAGGAACAGGGGGAGCCAGGTGAGGATATTCCAATAAAGGCCCAGTCCTCTGTTCTTAACGCTACCTCGCTAACGCGGGAAATGGCGAATAGTTTAAAAGAAAAAAAAAAAAAAAATATATATATATATATATATATATATATATATATATATATATATATATATATATATATATATATATATATATATATATATATCCCGTAGCCTGTATTGTAGGTCTCGTGGCATGTGGAGTTTGGACAGTGAAATTAGAGCAAACAAGCAGGTGACAGGTGTGACCAGACACACACCTCAGTGTTTACTTTAGGACGTTTCAGTTGATTGACTATGATATATTCTAACTTCAATAGGTGACGTTTCCTTTTAATTTCCGAACAGGATTACAATATAGACTTTCATGATAGGATCAGTACCTATGATGTGGATAGGGAGCTGTGGTTTCGGTGCATTATACATGACAGCTAGAGACTGAGTGTGGACGAATGTGGCCTTTTTTTGTCTGTTTTCTTGGTGCTATTTCGCTGAAGCAAAGGGTGGCGATGCTGTTTCCCGTGGGGCGGGTTAGCGATAGGAATGGGTGAAGGCAAGCAGGTATGAATATGTACATGTGTATATATGTATGTCTGTGTATGTGTATAAGTATGTATGTATATGTGTATGTGTATGAATATGTATGTATATGTGTATGTGTATGAATATGTATGTATATGTGTATGTGTATGAATATGTATGTATATGTGTATATGTTGATATATATATATATATATATATATATATATATATATATATATATATATATATATATATATATATATATATATATATATATATATATATATATATATGGGGATAGGGGAGAAAGAATACTTCCCACGTATTCCCTGCGTGTCGTAAAAGGCGACTAAAAGGGGAGGGAGCGGGGGGCTGGAAATCCTCCCCTCTCGTTTTTTTTTTTTAATTTTCCAAAAGGAACAGAGAAGGGGGCCAGGTGAGGGTATTCCCTCAAAGGCCCAGTCCTCTGTTCTTAACGCTACCTCGCTAATGCGGGAAATGGCAAATAGTTTGAAAAAAATAAAGATAAATATATATATATATATATATATATATATATATATATATATATATATATATATATATATATATATATATATATATATATATATTTTCTTTCTTTTAAACTATTCGCCATTTTCCGCGTTAGCGAGGTAGCGTTAGGAACAGAGGACTGGGCCTTTTTTGGAATATCCTCACCTGGCCCCCTCTGTTCCTTCTTTTGGAAAAAAAAAAAAAAAAAAACGAGAGGGGAGGATTTCCAGCCCCCCGCTCCCTCCCCTTTTAGTCGCCTTCTACGACACGCAGGGAATACGTGAGAAGTAATCTTAATCCCCTATATATATATATATATATATATATATATATATATATATATATATATATATATATATATATATATATATATATATTCATTTATTTATTCATTTTGCTTTGTCGCTGTCTCCCGCGTTAGCGAGGTAGCGCAAGGAAACAGACGAAAGAATAGCCCAACCCACCCACATACACATGTATATACACATATTTCCAGCCCCCCCGCTCCCTCCCCTTTTAGTCGCCTTCTACGACACGCAGGGAATACGTGGGAAGTATTCTTAATCCCCTGTCCCCAGGGATAATATATATATATATATATATATATATATATATATATATATATATATATATATATATATATATATATATATATATATATATATATATATATATATATATATATATGAGATAACTATCAATACCGTAACTTGAAAATCGAACCCCGGACAATCTATGGTAGCCAGGTAGCCTAACCCCTAGGCCACGATGAGCTTAAAACAGCATCTCATCCGTGACGATGAATTACACGAAACCGCACTTGGGACATATTCTCATTTTACCTCGTGGTTGTTAACAAGTGCTAATTCACGTCCATGATTGTGAATTTACCGAAACAATGATACTATAAAGAACATCTTAATCAGGAATTCACCAGAAAATTCTCTTGGATGCATCTATAAAGTGCCTTGTGGAAACTGTGATAGATTTTATGTTGGTCAGACCGGTAAGGATCTTTCTGTTAGACTTAAGCAACATAGATATAGTATAAGAACGGGACAAGAATCAAATGCCTTGTTTAATCACGTTAAAAAACTATGATCAGTGAATCTTCTATCATTGAATATACAAAGAATTATAATCTTAATATTAGTGATGGTCTATACCAATTAGATAACTTTATTGTTGATAAAATTTGTAAAATGATAAGTTTATGAACGCTCGTTGTATGTTTTGGACAATCACATGTTTACCAAATGGCGTCCCAGCTTCGTCTCTTCGATGTATATCAACTGACTGTTATATTTCTCTCTTGTGTCTCCCCTGATGATGTGAATATTACACGAAAGTGCACTTGGGAACTTATCGTGTTTCATTTTCCCCGTGGACTCATAGGAATATCTTGATCACGCGCAAAATTGTGATCCTTTCCAATATATATATATATATATATATATATATATATATATATATATATATATATATATATATATATATATATATATATATATATTATACTTGTCGCTGTCTCCCACTTTAGCGAGGTAGCGCAAGTAAACAGACGAGAGAATGGCCACATTCTTGCAGGGGTACTGGGGTCATACAATGATTATAATATAGGCACGAATATTGGTAAGGATAGTAGCAAGAATTACAATAATGATAATTACAATTCATTATTCTTATTTTCTTGTCTTTATAAAATCGTAACGTTTAGATATGTAAGACGAGGTACGTAAGGTCTGGTGTACACAAAGGACGCAGCAACATGGCCATTTTTCCTTGACATGAAACACAACAGGTGTATCCCCACCTTTATGTACGTCTTAATGCGACATCTCGCCTTCGTGACTGCAGAGCTGACCGTTGGAGCTTGTGTTCCATCAGACACGGACGGTACCGCTGTTGTTCTAGTGTCTTCAGACAAGACATCTCTGCTCAGTATCCCTCTAAAACAAAACTTTCTTTGCACAAACTCTAATCCCGAGTCGAGGATTCGACCCTTGAGCACGACGGCTGCAGCCCTTGAGTACAACCGTACGACCCTGGCTATGAAGAATGGCCCTCTGACCTGAGAACCTTAAGGTCAGGTTATCATACCAAAAGGTCGCACCGTCGTGCTCAAGGATCGTCACCGTCGTGCTCAAGGATCATTACCGTCGTGCTCAAGGATCGTTACCGTCGTGCTCAAGGATCGTTACCGTCGTGCTCAAGGATCGTTACCGTCGTGCTCAAGGATCGTTACCGTCGTGCTCAAGGATCGTTACCGTCGTGCTCAAGGATCATTACTGTCGAAGTCAATAGGTTTATGACCCTAGAGGATATAATTCAAAGTACCCTTGGTAACATCAAGCCTCAGTGTTGCCAAGCAGTGCTTGCTGGTGTAGACCAGGGAGACCCTCTGCCACACCGCCCCCATCCCATTGCAGGGAGACATATGGTCTTCTGAGCCACACGTATCCTCAGGTCACACACTCACAACCCACCCAACCCCTCAGCCTGACCCCAGGCCATGTCTAACACGGGAACTTCACAGAAGAACTCTACCTCAGCTCTCCTGACGGTGGACTGACTAGCCAACACTATCTGTTAAGATGGCACTGACCGGGTGGGGTCTAAATGGTTGGACAAAAAAAAAGTATGAAAACAATATTTTCTACTCGTTACCAGTAGCACAAAAAAATCATTATAACTATTCTTCATTTTTGATGCAAATGAGGTATGAGTGTTGGGAACCTGATATGAAAAAAAGTGATGTGCTTAAATGTTACAAGAAACAAAATTTTGTTTACTAGATATCAGCAAAGAACATTTGATAACAGACAAGTAAACAGTTGTCAATCTAGCACCTCATATAGATAACTCCGATCATTCATCTACATATAATCATGGTATAGTAACAGGTAATGGTACACTTCACTTATTGTCTTCCCTGTAATGGTTTCATATCTAGTCGTCTTTACACAGGAATAAAGTTGTTTTTGCCACACACTTGATAGGTGATGCTACTTTCTTATATGTTTATATGCTTTGTTGTATTTGACACTTGACAGGTCAAACATTCTGTCGTTTTCTTCCCCCTGACTCGCTGTTCTTCCTCATGTGCGACCCAGCGATATGTATAATGACTGTCCTACACTCCCCACATTCAGTTTTACATACCTCCTCTCCCACCATCATGAGCAGCTTCGATAGTACCCGGTCATCTGTTGCCCTTAGCGTGCCCTTGCATTCCTATATTCAACAGTTGCTAACTTCGGACAGAGGAAGGGTCAACTCCGGTGAATATATGGAAAACGATTAGTAGAAAAAAAAGAAATGCTGGTATTACTGGAATATTCAAAACCTGTACAACAGAGGTACAATGTTGAACAATGGGACCCACGAATGTAAATTAGATCACTGAGAAGCACTTTCTCAAGTCCTTCCTGTATCTACTTCCAACTAATTTCATGTTACACCTTCAGCATCAACATTCCTCTCAGTATCAACATTCCTCTCAGTATCAACATTCCTCTCAGTATCAACATTCCTCTCAGCATCAACATTCCTACCAGTATCAACATTCCTCTCAGTATCAACATTCCTCTCAATATCAACATTCCTCTCAGTATCAACATTCCTCTCAGTATCAACATTCCTCTCAGTATCAACATTCCTACCAGTATCAACATTCCTCTCAGTATCAACATTCCTCTCAATATCAACATTCCTCTCAGTATCAACATTCCTCTCAGCATCAACATTCCTCTCAGTATCAACATTCCTACCAGTATCAACATTCCTCTCAGTATCAACATTCCTCTCAGTATCAACATTCCTCTCAGTATCAACATTCCTCACATTCATAACACTGGTGTGTGTTAACATCTCGACCGGTGAGGAATTCCCATCCAGTTGTCATGTTCGTCTTAATCTCTTTTCATATCATCTGGGCAGATCCAGAGCTTGTATTCCCTCACGGTATCTCATACTGGCCTCATTCTTGCCACATGTGTTTGGAGTTTCTCTTCAAGTTCTATGTGATTCTTCGTCTGGAAGAATGAGGTAATGATGCAGAACGAACCATGTGTGTGTGTGTGTGTGTGTGTGTGTGTGTGAGTTATTTTCTAATACTCTTATGAATCTCAAACGTTTAACCTCTTGGTACGATGGTATGATCCTTGAACACGACAGCACAACCCTTTGGGTATGATGGCTTGACCTCTGACCTGTTTCCTAAGGTCAAAGGTCACGCCATCATACTTAAAGTTCGTAACGTCGTGTTCAAGGGTCGAATCGTCGCTCTCAAGGGGTTAAACTCTTTTCTATTAGAGTGTTAGACCGTTTTCTTTCATATAACCAGTTCCCTCAACAGGACACTTTCATGAAGCATTAAGGTATAACCAGATAATCTGGTTTGTGATCAAGAAATTTTTTAGTCCCGCATGTTTCGTTTTTCGTATAATCATCTGGTTGTTCAACAATTCCTCATACAACTCGTGACACCAAGCACCTGGCTGGTAGGCCATTTGCCCAACTAGCTGGTTCCTGCCAGACGTAAGACATGTTTGCAGTGCACAACGTCTTGTAGTGTAGCATTGCCATTACCTTAACAACAAGACAGTCATAAAGTCGAAGTACGAGTCAGTTAGTCTGTGATTCTGAAGATATAGTGAAAGTAGAGAGCCACCGGGGGGGTTCAGAGCCCATGTTTGAGGAGGGTCCTACCTTCACTTCATCTCTCTCTCTCTCTCTCTCTCTCTCTCTCTCTCTCTCTCTCTCTCTCTCTCTCTCTCTCTCTCTCTCTCTCTCTCTCTCTCGGGCTATAACATGGTTAGGACGAGGTAAATCTAAAAACCGACCCCCCCTTTTAAAAAAGAGTATTCTTAATGGGTTGCGAGACGCATTGAAGTCTCACCCTTGTTGGTTCTCTCTCGCCCAAAGGAATCATAGACGTGTCTTAAGCATCAGTTTAAGCACAAGACACATTCGTTGGTATGCAGGACAGAAACAATAAGATCAACAACAGATATCACAAAGAAATATACTGCGCAGAAATAAGCTCTACAAACATAAGAAACTATGCAGTGCCCCAAATGTTGCAACAACTTATAACACAGTTTGGAGATGTGTAACAAGAATTGTCAAGCCAAGAGAGGATATGAAATGATTATCATGAAAGAGTGCACCACGAGATATCCTGAAAGATTATATATATATATATATATATATATATATATATATATATATATATAGGGAGCGGGGGGCTGTAAATCCTCCCCTCTCGTTTTTTTTTTCAATTTTCCAAAAGAAGGAACAGAGAACGAGGCCAGGTGAGGATGTTCCCTCAGAGGCCCACTCCTCTGTTCTTAACGCTACCTTGCTAACGCGGGAAATGGCGAATAGTTTGAAAGAAAAGAAAGAAATATATATATATATATATATATATATATATATATATATATATATATATATATGTGTGTGTGTGTGTGTGTGTGTGTGTGTGTGTGTTTTGCCTCTGAGTGAAACGAAGCTCAAGGGTAAGGGGGAAGAGTGGTCTGGGAATGTCCTGGGAGTAAAGTCAGGGGTTGGTCAGAGGACAGGAGCAAGGGAAGGAGTAGCACTACTCCTGAAACAGGAGTGGTGGGAGCATGTGATAGAGTGTAAGAAAGTAAACTCTAGATTGATGTGGGTAAAACTGAAAGTGGATGGAGAGAGAGATGGGTGATTATTGATGTATATGCACCTGGGCATGAGAAGAACGATCATAAGAGGCAAGTGTTTTGGGAGCAGCTGAGTGAGTGTGTTATTAGTTTTGATGCACGAGACCGGGTTATAGTTATGGGTGATTTGAATGCAAGGTGAGTAATGTGGCAGTTAAGGGTATAATTGGTGTATATGGGGTGTTCAGTGTTGTAAATGGAAATGGTGAAGAGCTTGTAGATTTGTGTGCTGAAAAAGGACCGGTGATTGGGAATACCTGGTTTAAAAAGAGAGATATACATAAGTATACGTAGGTAAGTAGGAGAGATGGCCAGAGAGTGTTATTGGATTACGTGTTGATTGATAGGCGCGCGAATGAGAGACTTTTGGATGTTAATGTGCTGAGAGGTGCAACTGGAAGGATGTCTGATCATTATCTTGTGGGGGGGAAGGTGAAGATTTGTAGAGGTTTTCAGAAAAGGAGAGAGAATGTTGGGGTGAAGAGAGTGGTGACAGTAAGTGAGCTTGGGAGGGAGACTTGTGTCAGAAAGTACCAGGAGAGACTGAGTGCAGAATGGAAAAAGGTGAGAACAAAGGACGTAAGGGAAGTGGGAGAGGAATGGGATGTATTTAGGGAAGCAATGATGGCTTGCGCAAAAGATGCTTGTGGCATGAGAAGCGTGGGAGGTGGGCAGATTAGAAAGGGTAGTGAGTGGTGGGATGAAAAAGTAAAATCATTAGTGAAAGAGAAGAAAGAGGCATTTGGACGATTTTTGCAGGGAAATAATGCAAATGACTGAGAGATGTATAAAAGAAAGAGGCAGAAGGTCAAGAGAAAGGTACAATAGGTGAAAAAGAGGGCAAGTAAGAGTTGGGGTGAGAGAGTATAATTAGATTTTAGGAGGAATAAAAAGATGTTTTGGAAGGATGTAAATAAAGTGCGTAAGACAAGAGAACAAATGGGAACATCGGTGAAGGGGGCAGATGGGGAGATGATAACAAGTAGTGGTGATGTGAGGAGATGGAGTGAGTATTTTGAAGGTTTGATGAATGTGCCTGATGATAGAGTGGCAGATATTGGGTGTTTTGGTCGAGCTTGTGTGCGAAGTGAGAGGGTTAGGGAGAATGATTTGGTGAACAGAGAAGAGGCAGTAAAAGCTTTGCGGAAGATGAAAGCCCGTAAAGTGGCGGGTTTGGATGATATTGCAGTGGAATTTATTAAAAAAGGGGGTGAGTGTATTGTTGACTGGTTGGTAAGGATACCTAATGTATGTATGACTCATGATGAGGTGCCTGAGGATTGGCGGAATGCTTGCATAGTGCCATTGTACAAAGGCAAAGGGGATAAAGGTGAGTGTTCAAATTACAGAGGTATAAGTTTGTTGAGTATTCTTAGGAAATTATATGGGAGGATATTGATTGAGAGGCTGAAGGCATTTACAGAGCATCAGATTGGGGAGGAGCAGCGTGGTTTCAGAGGTGGTAGAGGATGTGTGGATCAGGTGTTTGCTTTGAGGTATGTAAGTGAGAAATACTTAGAATTGCAAATGTATTTGTATGTAGCATTTATGGATCTGGAGAAGGCATATGATAGAGTTGATAGAGATGCTCTGTGGAAGGTATTAAAGATATATGGTGTGGGAGGCAAGTTGTTAGAAGCAGTGAAAAGTTTTTTATCGTGGATGTAAGGCATGTGTACGAGTAGGAAGAGAGGAAAGCGATTGGTTCTCAATGAATGTCGGTTTGCGGCAGGGGTGCGTGATGACTCTATGGTTGTCTAATTTGTTTATGGATGGGGATGTTAGGGAGGTGAATGCAAGAGTTTTGGATAGAGGGGCAAGCATGCACTCTGTTGTGGTTGAGAGAGCTTGGGAAGTGAGTCAGTTGTTTTTTGCTGATGATACAGCGCTGGTGGCTGATTCGGGTGAGAAACTGCAGAAGCTGGTGGCTGATTCGGGTGAGAAACTGCAGAAGCTGGTGGCCGAGTTTGGTAAAGTTTGTGAAAGAAGAAAGTTGAGAGTAAATGTGAATAAGAGCAAGGTTATTAGGTACAGTAGGGTTGAGGGACAAGTCAACTGGGAGGTAAGTTTGAATGGAGAAAAACTGGAGGAAGTGATGTGTTTTAGATATCTGGGAGTGGATTTGGCAGTGAATGGAACCATGGAAGCAGAAGTGAGTCACAGGATGGGGGAGGGGGCGAAAGTTCTGGGAGCCTTGAAAAATGTGTGGAAGGCGAGAACATTATCTCGGAAAGCAAAAATGGGTATGTTTGAAGAAATAGTGGTTCCAACAATGTTATATGGTTGCGAGGCGTGGTCTATAGATAGAGTTGTGCGGAGGAGGGTGAATGTGTTGGAAATGAGATGTTTGAGGACAGTGTGTGGTGTGAGGTGGTTTGATCGAGTAAGAAATTAAAGGGTGAGAGAGATGTGTGGTAATAAAAAGAGTGTGGTTGAGAAAGCAGAAGGGATTTTGAAATGGTCTGGTCACATGGAGGGAATGAGTGAGGAAAGATTGAGAAAGAGGATATATGTGTCAAAGGTGAAGGGAACGAGGAGAAGTGGGAGACCAAATTGGAGTTGGAAAGATGAAGTGAAAAAGATTTTGAGCGATCGGGGCCTGAACATGCAGGAGGGTGAAAGGCGTGCAAGGAATAGAGTGAATTGGAACAATGTGGTATACCGGGATCGACGTGCTGTCAATGGATTGAACCATACCATGGGGTAAACCATGGAAAGTTTTGTGGGGCCTGGATGTGGAAAAGGAGCTGTGGTTTCGGTGCATTATACTTGACAACTAGAGATTGATTGTGAACGAATGTGGCCTTTGTTGTCTTTTCCTAGCGCTACCTCGCGCGCATGCGGGTGGAGGGGGTTGTCATTTCATGTGTGGCGGGGTGGTGACGGGAATGAATAAAGGCAGCAAGTATGAATTATGTACATGTGTATATATGTATATGTCTGTGTATGTGTACATATGTATACGTGAAATGTATACGTATGTATATGTGTGTGTGTGGACGTGTATGTATATACATGTGTATGTGGGTGGGTTGGGCCATTCTTTCGTCTGTTTCCTTGCGCTACCTAGCTAACGCGGGAGACAGCAACAAAGTAAAAAAAAAAAAAAAATATATATATATATATATATATATATATATATATATATATATATATATATATATATATATATATATATATATATATATATATATATATATACGAAGATGGGAACACACCGTGGACGGTAAAAGCATAACAACAACCCTGAACTAGTTTTTGTTCTCTTTTGAACTCTGAGACAGTGATGAATAACACACAAACACGATACCATAAATTACCGTTACGGTTAGAAAAGTATCAACACAGACACATAACGTGAAGACTATAAAAACCTAAGTCCTGATCGCATCTATTCACCAGTAACTAAAACCGTGAAACAGCAAATTGCCAAACCGTTAACCTATATCTTTAGTAAATCTCTCCAGGATGGAATCGTCCAGCAGGACTGGAGACTGGCAGACGTTACTCCTATACTCAAAAGGGTAAACCATGAATACCTGGCATCTATCGTCTTATTAGCCTCACATCAGTTATATGTAAACTTCTGGAGTTGAAAATTAGAGACAAAGTCGTAGCGTACGTTGAACAAGTCTGATCAATGATACACACCATGGCTTTAGAAGGTACAGATCATGCCTTACAAACCTTGAGTTATATCATAAATTGTTCAATACCCACAACAAAACAAAAGCAAGCCATTACATATCTGGACTTCAAAAAAGCATTGGACAAAGTGTCCCGCCATAAATCGATACATAAACTCAGGGACTTAGGGATTACTGGTTGCATAGGAAGCTAGACAGAAGCACGGTTTGACGGGAAGCAGGGTCACCGTAGTCACATGTTACTCGTGAGGTCCCCAAGGGGTCTGTCCCGGGGCCTATACTTTTCATCAGTTATCTGAATGATATTGACTTAGGGCTGAATAACTTAGTGTACAAAATTGTAAATAACCCAAAAATTGCAGATGACACAAAGATGAGCTATGTCATATTAACCGATGAAGATAAACCAAAATTACAAGAGGATCTAGATAAAACAGTTGAATGGGCGAGAAAGTAGAAAATGCCATACAACATAAAACTTCAGTAATTGTTCGTTGTTGCCAGTAGGAAACTTCAGCAAGAAATTCTATTATGAACTGATGGGCCACAAGATGATGGGGCAACTGTCTCAAACAACTTCTAATTCCCCCAACACTGTAACGAAGCTGCCAAGAAAGCAATTAGGATGGAAGGATTTATCGATAGAAACTTAACGTAGAAAAGCAAGGATGTGGTATTGCCACTACACCTAAGTCTAATTAGACCACACCTCGAATATGCAGTGCATGCACGTTCCGGGTCCCCCCCACCACTTCAGCTGGAAGCTAGTGCTGCGAAGAGCAACTAAATTCATTCCTTTCCTTACTTAACAAACCGTCGAAGGCCAGAGAATTAAATTTGTTCATTTAAAGCAAATTTCCGAGGCACGTTAAGTCAAAAGAACGTTTTGAATACTTAAAGGATTCAATAACGTCGTTATTGAAAGTTTCTTTTCGGTATTGCCAGTTCTACTGACGAGAGGATATGAAGTAAAACTTAGACGTCACCGAGTTAATCTGGATCATACGAAAGATTTCTTTACCAATGATATCATTAGCTCCCACAACATGTTCAGAGCAGCACTGTTAATATATTCAAAATTAGGCTTAATCATCACTTGTCACTCTCCGGTATTGAATAGCTCTTTTAACAAGTCATCATAACGTAGTGGTATATCATGCTACCTTCTCGGCCAATGATCCCGACTTGGCCATGCTGTGGTAAAGTGATAACATTGATTAACCCGCGTAGCCTACTTTAAGAGAACATGAAGGAATTTTTGTACCATCCTTCCACATCAGGAATAATATATTCATGGTAAATCTCGAGGCAGGAGCTCAAATTTTGTCATCACTATCATCTGATATAACAAATAGTGATGGGATGCATGTGTTTGATGCAGATTCACATATTCATGTTTATTCTACCTTCCGACTTTCCTGTGAAAATTTCCCTTGGACATAATACTCTTGCTAGGTATTTTTTCTACTTGTTTCCCGTCCGGTGTGTTGCCGGAGAGAGTGGTGGGTGGAGAGAGAGCCTTCACTTTGCTATTCTTTTCTTCTATTGCTTTGGAGGGAACTCCATTTCCATCAGTGGTGTTAAGACCAGACCACCTCACCTGGGACCTTGGGTCTGTGTGGTTTGTGTAAGTACAATTTTTGGCTGCTGCCACTGAGGACCGACCCAGGACAAACTGCCCTATTTCTCTCCCCAAATGGAAAACCGTTGTAAGATTTAGAGTAAATGAAGTCAATGATGTTGATAATCTGTAAGCTCATGGGGATGACAAGCAGGCATGATTGGGTGATACAGACTGTAGGGAACTGATTTTTGATCCGATAGAGCAGATGGAATCACTTGGGATGAGAATAAAAGAACATTTGAGAAAATAGATTGAGGGAGCCCTACTCAGCGTCAGGATAACCATATATCAGAAGGAGAGCTGCAGCAAAAGGCTTCTTGCAGTGAAGGCAGGAAATTCCTTTTGAAGGTTTACAGGAACACCTAAGGTGTCAGAAGGGCAAGTGGACTACCGAATCACATGAGAACTGGCTATAAACGAAATGGGAATCATTGAGAGAGTTACTGAAGACTATAAACTTCGTTGACAACAGATATATCAGTTGACTGAACAAAATGCAGAGCATCGGTGAGGTGGGACTCAAAGCTGAAGGAGATTGTAGTTGAAGTACGGAACTCGGGATTGACTGATGAAAGACCAAGAGAAAGAACGTGTGACAAGTAAAAACAAACAATGTCAAAGATCAGAAATATGTAGATTCCTCATAATATCTGGTCCACAGGAGAAACGTAACAACAACTCCAGGAAGTATACGCATCTTGAGGAAGAAGGTATGATAGACATTCTGGAGGTCTTCAACATAAAGGAGACGGCTAAAGAGAACAAAATCAAGGAGAATCCGGATATACTATAAGGGAGGAGAGGCGCGCTTCCCGAGATGATGAGATGGAATTGGACAGAGTGACTCTTGCTTGCATGTTGATTGCGCAATGACCTGATCCTCCCTCTGCCGTCCTGCCCCGACACAGTCATCTCTAATTTACAGATTAGGGAACCTGGGACACTGACTGTCCTACCATCCCCAGGGAGACGGGAGGAGGAATACCACCCATGTATCTCCTGCTCGGCGTAGACTAGCGACGGGGGGCGTGGGGACTGGAATTCCTCTTGTACTATAACCACTTACTGCAGGCAAGGAAAGACGAAAGAGCCAGCAGGCTGACGCCACCTCGGTATGGCAGGAAACGGCTAGTTGGAATGTAAAGGAATTAATGATAATCTTCAAGCAGAAAACCTCGTCATAAAGCATCAGATCTCATCCCACCTAACCTGATCTTGTACTCCAGTTCACTAGTTGTCCATGTAAATCTTCCTTTCTGTATGTATTTGCTCCACCTCACCTCCATCATCCTGCCTCCATCTGTACAGATGAGTAACGCTGAGTATATTCGATATTCCTTCCAGCTATATATCAACTCCTGATACCGTATCCTCTCCTGCCCCCGTGTCCCCTCCAGCTCCTTTTCCTCGACTACCCCATGTCCTCGCGTGCCATGTGTGCCCTCCTGCTACATGTCCTCTCCTACCCTGTGTCCCCTCCCGTCCCGTGTCTCCTCCCGCTCCCTCGGTGCGGGGAAGGCCGCTCGTGACATCATCAAACAGTAATGACACACTTGGCCGTGCAGGCTGGACGATCACCCCGCCCGTCCGTGATGGGAACTTTCACTTCCGCCCTGTTGGGTAGGCCTGACCACAGGGGCCATGGTGTCAGCCCATGTTGTCAGCCGGTCTGCTGCTTGACCTTGCCACGGGCCCTTGTATACGCCATGCTGTCAGCCGCTGATGCCAGACTGCTTGCTGTGAGGTCTAGCCAAAGGGGCTTTAGCGTTAGCTGGCCCGATATTAGGCTTGGCTGTGGGGGTCTTGGTGTCAGGCGGCCTATTGTTAGCCTAGTTACAAAGTCCAAGTTGTCAAGTGGTGGCGTTGGACGGTGATGTCAGCCGGTCTATTCTTAGACCTGGACACAATGGCCCTTGTGTCAGTCTGGTGTCAGCCAGCCTGTTATTAGGGTTGGCCAAAGGAGCTGTGGCATCAGTCCGAGTTGTCAGCCGATGGTTTCAGCCGACCTGTTGTTAGACAATGCCACAGAGAATGGGTGTCAGCCTTTGTAGTCCCGGTTTTCCAGCACTGTTGGCTGGACCTGTTGGCAAGGGTGTCACGCCTCCGTGAGGATCAGGTAAAACGATAATGTTACTTCATGTTTACATATTACTCGATGTTGAATTATGATATCGTCTCATGTTGATATATCAGTCGATGTTACAATATCCTCAGCTGGAGTTATAGGAGGCTGGATGTAACAGGTCTGACAGGACCACAATATGACGGTACAACCCTCAAGCATGAGGATAAAACTCTTGAGCACAACTGTAACCCTTGAGTAAGGCGGTACGATGACCTGATCTTCAACTTCAGGGTCAAGTCCGAGGCCACACCATCATACCAAGTGATCGTATGGTGGTGGTCCAGGGGCTCAGGTGTTTTCTCTCTACATGTTAACAAGGCTACGTCCTGTTATCTCGGCATTGTGCACTAGTTGTGGAAGCCCACACTCACACTGACCGTCAGGAGTATACCGTCCTGGCTCACCCTCCACGACTCAAAAGATTGATACAGATTGCTGTCGTTTCATGAATTAATACGTCGTTGTAAACTGCTTGTTTTGTAAATTGCTCCGTTTTGATAAACTATTGTATTTCTTCTTTTGTGATAAAGGATTGAATACGTCAATATATACATTCAAAATACATGATTTCCACCATCATCGTAACATTATCACTAGTGCTATAGTCACCTGGCTTTACCGACCATGGAACAATAGTCGATTCTTGAATGATGGAATCACACAGCGCCACTCCTGGTCACTGTAATTATCACATTAAACAACGGCCAGTTCGACGTGTGACCTCACGTGACCTCTCACTAGGAAGCAGCGGGTGTGACCTTGGCAGCCGACGACCCAAGACATAGCTGACCTTACTAAGGTCACACAGTCTCACCATCAAAAGTGAAGTCAAAACTTGCGACATTTGAAGTTATCAAACACTTTCGACCTAAACGACAGTTATCCAACTTGCTCTTCTCTATCCAAACAACGACCGTGCACCCGCCCTCTCCCTCCTCTCCTGCCAGTCTACAGGCTTGTACAAATCCCAGGGACCGCCTCCTTGGCTTGATGTGGCCACCTTCATATCTCCACACATCATTCATGCAATTTCTAGATCAGACAACAAGTGTGCTAGCAGCCTCCGGATATCTCCTAACCTCACACTCTACATCTAGGAGCCCTTTTGGCTTCACTCCAGTCCGTAGCAGCAAATCATGAGACTCCTGACCCCTAATGTGTCTGGCAGATCTCAGTGGTGACTCGTCATCCCCTACAGGAGAGACGTGACGTCGGACCATTTCTCCTGCACCGTCATCGTGTCTTATCACACCTGATGTTCCTGCACCACCAGTATCCCCTTCTCCTTACTCCTACCACTCTCTCCTGATCAATAAAGCACTTTGATGTTGCCCGCGTTTTCGTATCCCTCTCGTATAAGTTATGAGTTACGTATAAGTTACAGAAACCCTATAAAGATCTCATTCTTCTTCAACAGACGCATTCCCGGCAGACGCCTCATACAGCACTAAAGAGCACATCGTCTCCTGAAGAGTTCAGCGTCGAAAGTGCTTTTTTTTGGCTCATACTATCTCAGCGAACCTTAGGTTTGATCCATAACTCTAACGTCCAGGGTTCAAATGTCTCCCATAGATACAAGACTGTCAGTCAGTCATGCAACTCAAACATATCTGATTAGGAATTCGACAATGGCTCACGATTCGCCTCAGATGGTCACCGCCCTGGACGAGTTCGAGGACAAGGTAGATCCACGCAGGAGAAATAGGTCAGTTGGTGCCTCAGTGGACGACCTCACATCAGCAGGCGCCTCACTGGACAACTTCAGGTCAGAAGGTACATTATCAGATGGCACCAGATCACTTGGCACCCCACTAAACGACTTCAGCTGGCACCTCATTAAACCACTTCAGGTTAAAGTGAGTCTTAGTGGACAACCTGAGTTTAACTGGTACTACATTTGGATGACTTCAGATTATATGACGCCTCACAAGACGACCTCAGGTCAACTGGCATCTCACAGCAGGACGACCATTGGTCAATCGTCAGTTTAACCTGTCCCATCATGGAACGTCTTTACACTGGCTGTTGCTGCCAAACCCATCATGTGATGTCTATACTCTAGCTCCTGTATGAGGATTGTTTACCTCATATAAACACCAGTCCCCTCATGAGGCTCTTGTTTACAAGGGCTTCCCCACTCTCAGGGAGGCGATCGATTCCCAGCAAGGCACCGGACACAAGCAGTCCCATCATACCTGGGAAACTGGCAGGTACCAGACACCCCACACCATCCCTCCACTCATGAGATCTAACATCCTCACCGCCACCACTGACACCAAACAGATGCACAACCAACATCCATGAAAATAAACGACCAAAAAAGTCTCCCTCATCATCCTTGGAGCCAGATATCACGACCACCACCACCAGGAAAATGGCAACACTCAAAATCACCCCTATCCCCCCCCCCCCCCCCCCCCCCCCGGCCCAACCTGGCAACGAGCAGACGTACAACCCTCACCCGTGGAGCAAGGCAGCCAGAGGACGCCCCATACTCAACCTCACCCACGTGAAAGCTAATCTTGTCGCAGGTTTATTGCCGTGGGAGTTTAGCCCCGACATTGACGGCACCGAAATTTCCCAAGAGCATCCTGAAGACGTCTCAAAAATTGTCGGAAATAAGTAGTACAACTGTCTCCATCAAGAACGAAATTCTTAAAATATCTTGATGAAAACTTTAGCAATAAACTATCAGACACTCATCACTAACCCACTAGCACTCAACATCCTTACCGTACTAATGTAACTTTACCAACAAAACCACTTAGATATATATATATATATATATATATATATATATATATATATATATATTTTTTTTTTTTTTTTTTTTTTTTTTTATACTTTGTCGCTGTCTCCCGCGTTTGCGAGGTAGCGCAAGGAAACAGACGAAAGAAATGGCCCAACCCCCCCCCCCATACACATGTACATACACACGTCCACACACGCAAATATACATACCTACACAGCTTTCCATGGTTTACCCCAGACGCTTCACATGCCTTGCTTCAATCCACTGACAGCACGTCAACCCCTGTATACCACATGACTCCAATTCACTCTATTTCTTGCCCTCCTTTCACCCTCCTGCATGTTCAGGCCCCGATCACACAAAATCTTTTTCACTCCATCTTTCCACCTCCAATTTGGTCTCCCTCTTCTCCTCGTTCCCTCCACCTCCGACACATATATCCTCTTGGTCAATCTCTCCTCACTCATTCTCTCCATGTGCCCAAACCATTTCAAAACACCCTCTTCTGCTCTCTCAACCACGCTCTTTTTATTTCCACACATCTCTCTCACCCTTACGTTACTTACTCGATCAAACCACCTCACACCACACATTGTCCTCAAACATCTCATTTCCAGCACATCCATCCTCCTGCGCACATCTCTATCCATAGCCCACGCCTCGCAACCATACAACATTGTTGGAACCACTATTCCCTCAAACATACCCATTTTTGCTTTCCGAGATAATGTTCTCGACTTCCACACATTTTTCAAGGCTCCCAAAATTTTCGCCCCCTCCCCCACCCTATGATCCACTTCCGCTTCCATGGTTCCATCCGCTGACAGATCCACTCCCAAATATCTAAAACACTTCACTTCCTCCAGTTTTTCTCCATTCAAACTCACCTCCCAATTGACTTGACCCTCAACCCTACTGTACCTAATAACCTTGCTCTTATTCACATTTACTCTCAACTTTCTTCTTCCACACACTTTACCAAACTCAGTCACCAGCTTCTGCAGTTTCTCACATGAATCAGCCACCAGCGCTGTATCATCAGCGAACAACAACTGACTCACTTCCCAAGCTCTCTCATCCCCAACAGACTTCATACTTGCCCCTCTTTCCAGGACTCTTGCATTTACCTCCCTTACAACCCCATCCATAAACAAATTAAACAACCATGGAGACATCACACACCCCTGCCGCAAACCTACATTCACTGAGAACCAATCACTTTCCTCTCTTCCTACACGTACACATGCCTTACATCCTCGATAAAAACTTTTCACTGCTTCTAACAACTTGCCTCCCACACCATATATTCTTAATACCTTCCACAGAGCATCTCTATCAACTCTATCATATGCCTTCTCCAGATCCATAAATGCTACATACAAATCCATTTGCTTTTCTAAGTATTTCTCACATACATTCTTCAAAGCAAACACCTGATCCACACATCCTCTACCACTTCTGAAACCGCACTGCTCTTCCCCAATCTGATGCTCTGTACATGCCTTCACCCTCTCAATCAATACCCTCCCATATAATTTACCAGGAATACTCAACAAACTTATACCTCTGTAATTTGAGCACTCACTCTTATCCCCTTTGCCTTTGTACAATGGCACTATGCACGCATTCCGCCAATCCTCAGGCACCTCACCATGAGTCATACATACATTAAATAACCTTACCAACCAGTCAACAATACAGTCACCCCCTTTTTTAATAAATTCCACTGCAATACCATCCAAACCTGCTGCCTTGCCGGCTTTCATCTTCCGCAAAGCTTTTACTACCTCTTCTCTGTTTACCAAATCATTTTCCCTAACCCTCTCACTTTGCACACCACCTCGACCAAAACACCCTATATCTGCCACTCTGTCATCAGACACATTCAACAAACCTTCAAAATACTCATTCCATCTCCTTCTCACATCACCGCTACTTGTTATCACCTCCCCATTTACGCCCTTCACTGAAGTTCCCATTTGCTCCCTTGTCTTACGCACCCTATTTACCTCCTTCCAGAACATCTTTTTATTCTCCCTAAAATTTACTGATAGTCTCTCACCCCAACTCTCATTTGCCCTTTTTTTCACCTCTTGCACCTTTCTCTTGACCTCCTGTCTCTTTCTTTTATACTTCTCCCACTCAATTGCATTTTTTCCCTGCAAAAATCGTCCAAATGCCTCTCTCTTCTCTTTCACTAATACTCTTACTTCTTCATCCCACCACTCACTACCCTTTCTAAACAGCCCACCTCCCACTCTTCTCATGCCACAAGCATCTTTTGCGCAATCCATCACTGATTCCCTAAATACATCCCATTCCTCCCCCACTCCCCTTACTTCCATTGTTCTCACCTTTTTCCATTCTGTACACAGTCTCTCCTGGTACTTCCCCACACAGGTCTCCTTCCCAAGCTCACTTACTCTCACCACCTTCTTCACCCCAACATTCACTCCTCTTTTCTGAAAGAAATATATTTTCTGAAAATATATATATATATATATATATATATATATATATATATATATATATATATATATATATTTTTTTTTTTTTTTTTTTTTTTGGCTTTGTCGCTGTCTCCCGCGTTTGCGAGGTAGCGCAAGGAAACAGACGAAAGAAATAGCCCAACCCACCCCCATACACATGTATATACATACGTCCACACACGCAAATATACATACCTACACAGCTTTCCATGGTTTACCCCAGACGCTTCACATGCCCTGATTCAATCCACTGACAGCACGTCAACCCCGGTATACCACATCGATCCAATTCACTCTATTCCTTGCCCTCCTTTCACCCTCCTCCATGTTCAGGCCCCGATCACACAAAATCTTTTTCACTCCATCTTTCCTCCTCCAATTTGGTCTCCCACTTCTCCTCGTTCCCTCCACCTCCGACACATATATCCTCTTGGTCAATCTTTCCTCACTCATTCTCTCCATGTGCCCAAACCATTTCAAAACACCCTCTTCTGCTCTCTCAACCACGCTCTTTTTATTTCCACACATCTCTCTTACCCTTACGTTGCTTACTCGATCAAACCACCTCACACTACACATTGTCCTCAAACATCTCATTTCCAGCACATCCATCCTCCTGCGCACAACTCTATCCATAGCCCACGCCTCGCAACCATACAACATTGTTGGAACCACTATTCCTTCAAACATACCCATTTTTGCTTTCCGAGATAATGTTCTCGACTTCCACACATTCTTCAAGGCTCCCAGGATTTTCGCCCCCTCCCCCACCCTATGATCCACTTCCGCTTCCATGGTTCCATCCGCTGCCAGATCCACTCCCAGATATCTAAAACACTTTACTTCCTCCAGTTTTTCTCCATTCAAACTTACCTCCCAATTGACTTGACCCTCAACCCTACTGTACCTAATTACCTTGCTCTTATTCACATTTACTCTTAACTATCTTCTTTCACACACTTTACCAAACTCAGTCACCAGCTTCTGCAGTTTCTCACATGAATCAGCCACCAGCGCTGTATCATCAGCGAACAACAACTGACTCACTTCCCAAGCTCTCTCATCCCCAACAGACTTCATACTTGCCCCTCTTTCCAAAACTCTTGCATTCACCTCCCTAACAACCCCATCCATAAACAAATTAAACAACCATGGAGACATCACACACCCCTGCCGCAAACCTACATTCACTGAGAACCAATCACTTTCCTCTCTTCCTACACGTACACATGCCTTACATCCTCGATAAAAACTTTTCACTGCTTCTGACAACTTGCCTCCCACACCAGATATTCTTAATACCTTCCACAGAGCATCTCTATCAACTCTATCATATGCCTTCTCCAGATCCATAAATGCTACATACAAATCCATTTGCTTTTCTAAGTATTTCTCACATACATTCTTCAAAGCAAACACCTGATCCACACATCCTCTACCACTTCTGAAACCACACTGCTCTTCCCCAATCTGATGCTCTGTACATGCCTTCACCCTCTCAATCAATACCCTCCCATATAATTTACCTGGTAAATATATATATATATTTTTTTTTTTTTTTTTTTTTTTTTTTATACTTTGTCGCTGTCTCCCGCGTTTGCGAGGTAGCGCAAGGAAACAGACGAAAGAAATGGCCCAACCCCCCCCCCCATACACATGTACATACACACGTCCACACACGCAAATATACATACCTACACAGCTTTCCATGGTTTACCCCAGACGCTTCACATGCCTTGCTTCAATCCACTGACAGCACGTCAACCCCTGTATACCACATGACTCCAATTCACTCTATTTCTTGCCCTCCTTTCACCCTCCTGCATGTTCAGGCCCCGATCACACAAAATCTTTTTCACTCCATCTTTCCACCTCCAATTTGGTCTCCCTCTTCTCCTCGTTCCCTCCACCTCCGACACATATATCCTCTTGGTCAATCTCTCCTCACTCATTCTCTCCATGTGCCCAAACCATTTCAAAACACCCTCTTCTGCTCTCTCGACCACGCTCTTTTTATTTCCACACATCTCTCTTACCCTTACGTTACTTACTCGATCAAACCACCTCACACCACACATTGTCCTCAAACATCTCATTTCCAGCACATCCATCCTCCTGCGCACATCTCTATCCATAGCCCACGCCTCGCAACCATACAGCATTGTTGGAACCACTATTCCCTCAAACATACCCATTTTTGCTTTCCGAGATAATGTTCTCGACTTCCACACATTTTTCAAGGCTCCCAAAATTTTCGCCCCCTCCCCCACCCTATGATCCACTTCCGCTTCCATGGTTCCATCCGCTGACAGATCCACTCCCAGATATCTAAAACACTTCACTTCCTCCAGTTTTTCTCCATTCAAACTCACCTCCCAATTGACTTGACCCTCACCCCTACTGTACCTAATAACCTTGCTCTTATTCACATTTACTCTCAACTTTCTTCTTCCACACACTTTACCAAACTCAGTCACCAGCTTCTGCAGTTTCTCACATGAATCAGCCACCAGCGCTGTATCATCAGCGAACAACAATTGACTCACTTCCCAAGCTCTCTCATCCCCAACAGACTTCATACTTGCCCCTCTTTCCAGGACTCTTGCATTTACCTCCCTTACAACCCCATCCATAAACAAATTAAACAACCATGGAGACATCACACACCCCTGCCGCAAACCTACATTCACTGAGAACCAATATATATATATATATATATATATATATATATATATATATATATATATATATATATATATATATATATATATATATATATATATATATATATATATATATATATATATATATATATATCATATACAAACCTCCAACAGCCAGGATCGAACCCGGGACCCCTGTGCAAGAGGCAGGGGTCCCGGGTTCGATCCTGGCTGTTGGGATTTGTATGTTCTATGAAGGTGCGCGTTCATATGCACTTTATTCGTATTCGTATATATATATATATATATATATATATATATCCCTGGGGATAGGGGAGAAAGAATACTTCCCACGTATTCCCTGCGTGTCGTAGAAGGCGACTAAAAGGGGAGGGAGCGGGGGGCTGGAAATCCTCCCCTCTCAATTTTTTTTTAATTTTCCAAAAGAAGGAACAGAGAAGGGGGCCAGGTGAGGATATTCCCTCAGTGGCCCAGTTCTCTGTTCTTAACGCTACCTCGCTAACGCGGGAAATGGCGAATAGTTTGAAAAAAAAAAAAAAAAAAAAAAAAAAAATATATATATATATATATATATATATATATATATATATATATATATATATATATATATTTTTGCTTTGTCGCTGTCTCCCGCGTTTGCGAGGTAGCGCAAGGAAACAGACAAAAGAAATGGCCCAACCCACCCCCATACACAATGTATACACACACATGTCCACACTCACAAATATACATACCTACACAGCTTTCCATGGTTCACCCCAGACGCTTCACATGCCCTGATTCAATCCACTGACAGCACGTCAACCCCGGTATACCACATCGATCCAATTCACTCTATTCCTTGCCCTCCTTTCACCCTCCTGCATGTTCAGGCCCCGATTACACAAAATCTTTTTCACTCCATCTTTCCACGTCCAATTTGGTCTCCCACTTCTCCTCGTTCCCTCCACCTCTGACACACATATCCTCTTGGTCAATCTTTCCTCACTCATTCTCTCCATGTGCCCAAACCATTTCAAAACACCCTCTTCTGCTCTCTCAACCACGCTCTTTTTATTTCCACACATCTCTCTTACCCTTACGTTACTTACTCGATCAAACCACCTCACACCACACATTGCCCTCAAACATCTCATTTCCAGCACATCCATCCTCCTGCGCACAACTCTATCCATAGCCCATGCCTCGCAACCATACAACATTGTTGGAACCACTATTCCTTCAAACATACCCATTTTTGCTTTCCGAGATAATGTTCTCGACTTCCACACATTCTTCAAGGCTCCCAGGATTTTCGCCCCCTCCCCCACCCTATGATCTACTTCCGCTTCCAAGGTTCCATCCGCTGCCAGATCCACTCCCAGATATATATATATATATATATATATATATACATATATATATATATATATATATATATATATATATATATATATATATATATATATATATATATATATATTGATAGTGTAGAATGACAAAAGACGTGATGGCATGTGCAATAGATGCATGTGGCATAAAAAATATGGAGGATGGGCAGATTAGAAAGAGTAGTGAGTTGTGGAATGAAGAAGTAAAGTTACTCGTTAAAGAGAAAAGAGAGGCGTTTGGACAGTATTTACAAGGAAGGAATGCAAATGACTGGGAGATGTATAAGAGATAGCGGCAAGAGGTTGAGAAGATGGTGCAGGGTCTGAAAAAGAGGGCAACTTAGATTTTGGGTGTGAGAGAGTATCATTAAATTTTAGGGAGAATAAAAAGATGTTTTGGAAGAAGGCACATAACGTGCGACAAACAAGAGAACAAATGGGAACATCGGTAAAGGGGCACATGACTACCACCCTTGGAGGATGGCAGCAAACACAACCCAAGCATTTTCATCAACCTTGGAATACAGCAGTGAGTGGACGCACTACTATCACCCCCAGTACATGGCAATATTCACTTGCACCTTCATAACCCTGGCATAAGGCAGAGAACAGACGCATCATCATCCCCTTTGGATGGCAAACACAGATGCGTCCACATCAACCCAGGAACAGGGCAGGTGACCGGACGAATGGCGATCACTCAAGAAATGCTTGGATGAGAAGACACACCACCTCCACCCCAGGAACAAAGTGGACAAGAAAAGAAAAGAAATGGCTGAAGAGAAAGATGATTATTCCTGAGTTGTTATAGAAATTTAGAAAGAGTGGAAGCAGCAAGGGAGATAGAGTGCACATGACCGAGATCAAGAGAAGATACGAAGTAGGAAGACCGAGATACAGGTGAAAGAAGAAAAAGGGAAGCAGAATGAGAGAGTGTGTGGGCTGGGGGTGTTAGCATGGCAAGTGTGTAAGCCTCTTTAAGTCCAGGAATACCCGCAAAGAACCTGTGGAAGGATTGCATCGCCTGGAAAGTACCTTCGTTCGTACTGGCATAGCATGGAAGGATCTGTGTAAGGACTGGAATCCCTGGAAAGGACCTGTATAAAACCACTGATTCCATGGAAGGAATCACCACAAAGGCCATATATGTAGTGATCTCAGAATTATCTAGAACATCTGGAGAAGGTTGTTCAAGATTGTTAGAGTGATGGTTATAGGCGGATACTGACGGCCTCAATGACCCGGGCAGTTGATAGGCCTAATGCCCAAATAACTAACCACTCCAACAGGGAGAGGACGTGCTTGAGGAGGGCTGGCATGCCTGGAGAGGACTGTAAATGGAGCAGGATTCCTGAAAAGACATGTATAAGGACGGAATTGCCTGCAAAGGTTATGTGTAAGAAGGACTGACACACCTGGGAAGGACACGTGTAAAAGGGATTGACATGGCAGACTTCATAAATACCTGCGTCTGAACCTCATCACACTGGAAACACATAATCTGGCAGGTTTTGCACAACATCAAGGTTAACCTAATCATTACATGCGAGCCCTTGCAGTCAGATAACCTAGCTCCTCCAGCCTTACTGTAGCAGTAGCCCATCCAGGAGCACAACCCTGGTTATCTTTGGTGAAGCTACGAAAAGTGGAAAGCTTGTTGGCTGGTGATTTCGGTTTTAGGCCTACCAGCTGCCAGGGTCATTACACCCGACAACGTCATCCAGTCACTACTAATGGAAAAAAAACTGGACACCTTCCTCAGGTGTTCAAGATAATTCTAAGAACCTACACGATCTCAGTGCAAGTTAGGCCCTTAAAAACTTGTTCACTGTCTTGGAAGTATACTGTAGGTTAGGAAATTTCTTATCTGCACAGTACGGGGAAGGAGCTCAAAACTCGTGTGTATGTGTGTGTGTGTGTGTGTGTGTGTGTGTGTGTGTGTGTGTGTGTGTGTGTGTCAGGTCAAGCTGAACCACTGTGATGACTCCGGCACTGGTGCAAATGAAAATAAAAGAGACAAACGTTCCATCGAGCAGCCAAGTTAACCTGTGGTATCGTACCATATGGTAGGCACAGATCTACATACATTTAACTGAAGACCTAGCTAACCAAGGCTGTGATGATGATCAACGTGGATCCAGACAACATCCTGCCCCCTGACATCACACCAGTCTCTGACACCCTCCGGTTAGTCCGAGACATCAAACTTCTTGGTGTCACTATAGATGACAGTTTTAACTGTCAGCACCTTCTGCGCCGACTGAAATCACTTGGCGTCCCGCCAATTGAGCTGAGAAATGTCTATACCAAGTACGTTCTCCCTAAGTTCACCTGCGCTTACCCAGCCTGGTCCTCCGCCGTACAGCTAAACAGAGGAACCAGCTAGAAACAGCGCAGGAAAGGGCAAACCGAATCGTTCTGGGCACATTGTGTACCACCCGCCAGACGACCATCATCTTTCTTGTCCGCTGTCTCTGATCAACACCGACAGCTCACACAGCATTTTGGCAATAAACTGTTGACACATTCCCGTCACAGAGGGATGATAAGACGATGTTTTGGAAGGAGGTTGATAGTGTGCGAACAAAAGAGAACGAATGGGACCATCATAGAGTGAGGAGAAAATACAAAGAGTATTTTGAAGGCCAGTTGAACGTGTTTGACGATAAGATGGAAGATGTAGGGTGTTTGGGTCGGCGTACTATATGAAGTGAGAGAGTTACGGAGAGTGGCTTGATGAAGAGAGAAGAGGTGCTGAAGTCCTCGCGAAAATGAGATGTGGGAAGGGGCTGGAGTCGATGGTACTGCGGCTGAATTTCTTAAGAAAGGAGGTTGACTGTGTTGTTGATTGTTTAGTAGGATTCATAATGTATGTATGTATGGCTCATGGTAAGGTACCTGAGAACTGGCGGCATGCATGTACAGTGCCATTCTATAAGCAAGGTGGATAAGTATTCAAATTACAGAGGTATATGTTTGCTTAGCATACCTAGTAAGTCGTATCGAAAAGTAATGACTGAGAAGGTGAAGGCATGTGCAGAACATCTGGCTGGGGAGAAACAGTGTGGTTTCAGAAGTGGTAGAGGATATGTGGATCAGGTGTTTGCTTTGAAAAATGTGTGTAAAAATACTGAGAGGGACACATGGATTTGTATGTAGCATTTATGTATCTAAAGAAAGCATATGATAGGGTTGATAGGGATGCTTTATAAAGGGTCTTAAGAATATACGGTTTGGCAGGAAAGCTGTTAAAAACAGTGATAATTTCGATCAACAGTGTAAAGACATGTATAGTAGTAGGAAGAGAGGAGAATAAATGGTTCCAAGCGAAAGCTGGTCTGCAGCAGGGGCGTGTGATGTCCCCATGGTGGTTTGATTTGTTTATGGATGGGGTGGTGAGGGAGCTAAATGCGAGAGTCTTGGAAAGAGGGGCGAGTATGCAGTCTGTTGGGGATAAGAGGGCCTGAGAAATGAGTCAGTCGTTGTTTGCTGATGATACAGGACTGGTGGCAGATTCGGGTATTGAGGTGCAGAAGTTGGTGGCTGAGTCTGGAAGGGTGTGTGAAAGGAGGATGTTGAGGGTAAATGTGAATAAAAAAATGTTTATTAGGTTTAGCAGGGTTGAGGGAAAAGTTAGCTGTGGTGTGAGTTTGAACGGAAAAAAATTAGAGGCAGTGAAGTGAGATCCTGGAAGTGGACACGGCCGTGAATGGAATCATGGGAGAGAGAGTGGGTGATGGGGCGGAGGTCTGGGAGAGCTGAAGAATATGTGGAAAGAGAAATTGTTACTTGGGAGGGCAAAAGTGGGTATATTTGAAGGTATAGTAGTCCCGACAATATCATATAGTACGAGGCATGGGCTATAGATAAGGCTGTGCGGAGTCGTCGCGCTGTCAAAGGACTGAATTGGGACATGTGAAGCGTCCGGGATAAACCATGGAAAGTTCTTTGGGGTCTGAATGTGGATAGAGAGCTGTGATTTCGGTAAATTACACATGACAACTAGAAAATGGATGTGAGCAGATGTGGCCTTTCTTCTTCAGTTCCTAGAGCTACCTCGTTAATGCGGGAATCGGCGGCCAAGTATGAAAAAAGATAGCATTGATAACAGTGATAATGATAATGATACCACTAATAATATCATCCTTATTGATAATAAAAGCAGAGGAGGAATGGGTGTAACTATTACATATTTGTTCTGTACGGTAAGGAAACTTTACACACTTTTCAGTCATAAAACCTTTCAAACTTTTGTGTGCTTTCTGCATTCATTACACAATTCTTCCAGTCAAGCCCGACTGTCCATCCCTCTTCTGTTAAAAAGAGAAATTCTTTTACGTCTTCTTTTAACAAGTTTCTCGTTCAACCTCATTCTACGTCGTCTGGTTGTTCTATCCCTCCATCTTTCCAAGAACTGATCACTGTCTACGTCATCAGTCTGGTTTCAAACCTTAATGAATGCGATTACGTCATCCTTCACTCTTCTCTCTCCGATTGGTGAGGAAATTCAAGGCTTTCAGCCTTTCCCTGTGACTCAGCTGTCTTAATTCTGGTAACATCTTTGTTGCTCTCCTCTGGACCTTCTTCATTAACTCTTTGTACTTTTATAGGTTCGGTAACCAACTTCAGAAAAGTATAGGAGTTCTGGCCTGACTTACAATTTAAAGAGTTTACTGAATATTTCTCCATTCATACATTTGGAAGCTAATCTACTATTTGCCAACAGACAGTTTGTCTCCTTTAATCTTCTCCTAATGTGGGACTCAGTCGACGGGTTCGGGACAATGTCAACTTCCAAGTCCCAAGTGTGTGTGTGTGTGTGTGTGTGTGTGTGTGTGTGTGTGTGTGTGTGTGTGGCGTTCTCGGCACTGGACATCATGATTCGGGTCATGGAACTTAAAACACCTGTGATGACATCAAAAAACACGAAGACATTGAGGAATGATGTTGTTATTTCCCTGACGAGAATAAAGAGATGAGTCATTTTACTTTTGTGAGAGAAAAGTTGTGAACATACTCATAATACGGGAAGAACAACGGTAATGAGCTACCCAGCAGAGCAGCTGCTGCTGCTGACCGCTTCACTTTCTGTTTAGACCTTTTGGACAAGATCAGGAAAGGTTCAACCTTGCCTGAACGTACGGGAGGACCAGCTGGTGAGGGACCCACATGATATGACCCCCAGCAAAGAACAGTAAAAGAGAGTACAGGAGAGGAAGTGGATCCTCAACATGATGTAACTGACAACAGCAGGAGGGGAAGAACGTGCACGAGGATAACTGGCTAAGGATCCAAGAGGTGTGACCTTTACTGTCAACATGATCATCATCACCATCATCATCATCATCTTCATCATTATCAGCAGCAGGAGGAGTGAGGGAGGGAAGGAGGTGCTGGACTCTTCAGACTGGGGTCCTCCACCCTGACCTGGGACCGTGGCGTCAACACACTATTGTCCTTAGTTCATCAAGAGCAGGACAGGAGTGTGGCTGCAGCCGTCATGTGACACGTAGCCACACTCACCTCTGTATATTTCCATCCTTTGTCGTAATTTGTCAACATGTACATTTCTTTCCTCCCCAGAGGTGTTATTATCTTAAGGAAAAAGTAATTAACGTTCATGGGGAATCATATATTACACCTAAATTCATTAAAATGATAATCTAACAAAGACTCGGGAGAGTTTGCAAAGCCCAAAGAGGACTTTATGGGTCTCCGGCAGAAGGCTGCGTGTCCCTTGCTTCGTACCTGAGTCCTGCGCTCTCTAACACCCTGACTTTCCAAGAAAAAAAAATCTTTTTTTCAGTTGAATCACGACCCTCTCGAGCAAGTCATGCAGGGCGGCTGGTGTGCACACAACACACACCCAGGCCACATGACTCAGTCTGCTGGCACGGGGGGTGAGGGTGGAGAAGAGGGATGGGGTGTGTGTGTGTGTAGATTGAGGATCATATGGTAGGCCTATGCTCCTCTCCCCCAACCCTCCACACACACACACACACACACACACACACACACACACGACGTCCCCGATCATGGCTACTACCACCACCCGTTCCTTATCATTCCCAGCCCTGCATCCAAGCCACGAGCGTTTTATCATCAATTACTTCGTCATCCGCTGACAGACATAAGAAAGTTGATCAGTGATACGAGATGTTGCCAGACCCCGCCTGCTCGGGGATGCACAACGAGTGAAAAATAACCTTTGGTGAGGTTGTATCACTAGGAGTACAGACTCTTCAAAAACCTTTTCACACCAAAGGCCTTGTGCTGCAGGAGCCTCTGGAGAGAGATCCTGGGTATCAACAGGACTCTCCCCTACAACTTGGTCCTTCAGAAATTATAAGCAGATTAAAACGAATATCATTATGACAGGAAAGTATCAAGATGGGGAATAGGCACAACGTAGAGAGCGACTGTAGGTCTGGGAGTTGTGGGTCTGGGGGTTGCAGTGTGTGTGTGTGTGTGTGTGTGTGTGTGTGTGTGTGTGTGTGTGTGTGTGTGTGTGTGCTCGCTGGGCCTAAAGGGTTGAAGTTCTTGATCTTGCCCACACGTGGGTCGACACTTACCAAGTTTACGTGTTTGTACGTAAAAAGTACGAGGTGTCTCGTGCATGGAAACCATCCCAAGTTGTAAGGTTTATCATAACTTGTCAGATGGCACATCCTTCATGCCAGGATACGACTGGGAGATAATCAGATCACCTGGTGGCGTGCGGCACCCCTCCTGGCATGTTCAACCCTTTGAAGCCAAGCTGTGGTTTCGTTGTGGATATTTACCTTATCCGCTTCCTCCAGTGTTACGTGAGAATGTACATGTAATGTGTCTGGTGGCAGGGATTCTATACGCTGCGGGCGTTCGTCATATAAATCCTGCCACACTGGGAACAGAAAAGCTATATATTTATGTCTTGAGACTATAATCGGTGCACAGTGACGTCGGCCTACCGCTGACTCTCTCACGCGCATAGGCCTCTAATTACACCAGCGTGTGAACCTGAGCAAAGTATCAGATTAGCCACGTCTTCCTTTCTGTTTCGTTGATGGGAAATTTTTAACCAGACAGAAGCCATCTGTGTGGTGGGGTTGGCTGGTGGCGATGCGATGGGTTGTAATGGTAGTGAGGGAGGAGGCAGTGTGGGTGTGTCAGTGAGCCCGTGTGTTGCTGCCGGGGAGTGTTGCCGGCGTCGGACAAGGAGAGAGGCTAAGTCTCTCTCTCTCTCTCTCTCTCTCTCTCTCTCTCTCTCTCTCTCTCTCTCTCTCTCTCTCTCTCTCTCTCTCTCTCTCTCTGCCTGGTGGACGCCGCCTGGCCTGCAGGAAGGCAGGAGTGGGTCTGTCCCACTCTGCTTGCTGGTCTAGCCTCGCACTCGTGGGTGATGCTAGGGTCATGTCCTTAACAGTACCCAGGTGTGTTGAGAAAGCAGGTCTCTCCTTGCTGGGTGTCGTTGTGCGAGGGGCAAACCCGTGGCTATGCAGTCGTGCTCTCGGGTCGTACGTTCCCAAGGGTCGTACCTCCGTGCTCAAGGATCGTACCGCCGGTTTACCTGGTAGTACCGCTGGCTGGGCTGCACCGTCGTGCTCAGAGATCGTACCGTCATGAGCAAGGGCTTAATAAGCCTATCACAAAACTGATGCTTCATAGATTTCCACGGGTCCTGACTGCTTGGGGTGTGTGTGTGTGTGTGTGTGTGTGTGTGTGTGTGTGTGTGTGTGTGTGTGTGTGTGTGCTCTACTTGACTGTGTGTACAGCAGGAGGAGAGACCCCTGCTACATGATTTCCCTGCAGTACCCTGTAGTATACTGTAGTATAGTGCATAATTCCCCCGTCGCATTGTACAGCATGTACTAAATGCTTCACTGTAGGTGATGAATCTTGTGCATCATGAGCACTTCCACTGAGCAGCAGTTGGGAGTGTCTGTGGAGTGTGATGAATATGATGAGTCCTCCAGTCTACGATCGATGACGTAGTACTAATGCTATGATGTAGCACTGTACTGACTGACTCCATGTAGTACAGCAAGGGTCCTGCTCACTGACACTGTTATTCCTTCAACGTTAAACATCAATACATGTAACACTTTCATTTCGCGTTTCTAAATAATCAGATTATATATATATATATTTCATACTATTCGCCATTTCCCGCGTTAGCGAGGTAGCTTTAAGAACAGAGGACTGGGCCTTTGAGGGAATATCCTCACATGGCCCCCTTCTGTTCCTTCTTTTGAAAAATTAAAAAATAAAATGAGAGGGGAGGATTTCCAGCCACCCGCTCCCTCCCCTTTTAGTCGCCTTCTGCGACACGCAGGGAATACGTGGGAAGTATTCTTTCTCCCCTATCCCCAGGAAGTATATATATATATATATATATATATATATATATATATATATATATATATATATATATATATATATATATATATATATATATATATATATATATATATACTACTATATATATATATTATCATTATTATTATTATCATTATCATTATTATTATTATCATTATCATTATTACTATTATTATCATCATTATCTATCTTCATTATACATAATCACTGTTTCCTGAGTCAGCGAAGTAGCGCCAGGAAACAGACGAAGAATGGCCTATCCACTCATATACGCATATATCAACATATACATACATATACATGCACACACAAACATATACATATATACACATGTACATATTCATACTTGCTTGCCTTCATCCATCTCTGGCGCTACCCCGCCACACAGAAAACAACATCGATACCCCCCCGCTTCAGCGAGGTAGCGCCAGGAAAACAGACAAAAAAAGGCCACATTCGTTCACACTCACTCTCAAGCTGTCATGCATAATGCACCGAAACCACAGCTCCCTTTTCACATCCAGGCCCTATAGAGCATTCCATGGTTTTACCCAGACGCTTCACATGCCGTGGTTCAATCCACTGACAGCACGTCGACCCCAGCACGCCACATCGTTCCAATTTACTCCATTCCTTGCACGCCTCTCACACTCCTGTATGTTTAGGCCCCGATCGCTCAAAATCGTTTCCACTCCATCCTTACACCTCCAATTTGGTCTCCCAGTTCTCCTTGTTCCTTCCACCTTTGACACATACACCTTCTTTGTTAATCTTTCCTCACTTTCTCCATATGTCCAAACCATTTCAACACACTCTTCTGCTCTCACCCACACTCTTTTTCCACACATCTCTCTTACCCTTTCATTACTTACTCGATCAAAATACCTCACACCACATATTGTCCTCAAACATCTCATTTCCAACACATCCACCCTCCTCCGTACAACCCTATCTATAGCCCATGCCTCACAACCATATAACATTGTTGGAACTGCTTTTCCTCCAGACATACCCATTTTTGTTCTCCGAGATAAAGTTCTCTCCTTTCACACATTCTTCATCGCTCCCAGAACCTTCGCCCCCTCCCCCACCCTGTGACTCACTTCCACTTCCATGGTTCCTTCCGCTGCTACGGCCACTCAGAGATATCTAAAACACTTCACTTCCTCCAGTGTTTCTCTATTCAAACTTACATCCCAATCAACTTGTCCCTCAACCCTACTGAACCTAATTACCTTGCTCTTATTCATTTTGTCGTTGGCTGATTCGAGTGAGAAACTGCAGAAGTTGGTGACTGAGTTCGAAAAAGTGTATGAAAGGAGATATATATATATATATATATATATATATATATATATATATATATATATATATATATATATATATATATATATATATATATATATATATATACGTGTATAGTGCATATGAACACGCACTACCATATAACATAAAAACCAACAACCAGGATCGAGCTCGGGACCCCTGCGTAGAAGGCGGGATCACTACTGCTAGGCTATGATCACTCCTAAAAGGGAAATGACTTCGAATACTACGTAATCGAATACCCTTTGTTTCAAGTTAGTGAGCAACGGGGTCTCCACTGGTCATCTTCCATTACCAGCAAATAGTATTTTACAGAATCTAACTGTACAACACGTTGATATATATATATATATATATATATATATATATATATATATATATATATATATATATATATATATATATATATATATATATATATATATATATATATACAGTATATATATATATATATATATATATATGTATATTTGCGTGTGTGGACGTGTGTATGTACATGTGTATGGGGGGGGGTTGGGCCATTTCTTTCGTCTGTTTCCTTGCGCTACCTCGCAAGCGCGGGAGACAGCGACAAAGTATAAAAAAAAAAAAAAAAAAAAAAAAAAAAAAATATATATATATATATATATATATATATACTGTTCGCCATTTCCCGCATTAGCGAGGTAGCGCTAAGAACGGAGGAATGAGCCTCTGAGGGAACATCCTCACTTGGCCCCTTCTATGTTCGATCACAGCCTAGCAGTAGTGCTCCAGTCTGCTACGCAGGAGTTACGGGTTCAGTCCCGGCTGTTGGAGGTTTGTATATTCTATGGTGGTGCGTGTTCATATGCAGTATATATATATATATATATATATATATATATATATATATATATATATATATATATATATATATATATATATATATATATATATATATATATATCTTTTCTTTTTCTTTTAAACTATTCGCCATTTCCCGCGTTAGCGAGGTAGCGTTAGGAACAGAGGACTGGGCCTTTTTTGGAATATCCTCACCTGGCCCCCTCTGTTCCTTCTTTTGGAAAATTAAAAACG
This sequence comes from Panulirus ornatus, assembly GCF_036320965.1. Classification (NCBI taxonomy): domain Eukaryota; kingdom Metazoa; phylum Arthropoda; class Malacostraca; order Decapoda; family Palinuridae; genus Panulirus; species Panulirus ornatus. Next base: position 2,243,055 of record NC_092224.1, on the reverse strand, counting down.
AGAGAGGAGGATTTCCAGCCCCCCCGCTCCCTCCCCTTTTAGTCGCCTTCTTCAACACGCAGGGAATACATGGGAAGTATTCTTTCTCCCCTATCCCCAGGGATAAACAATTTACATATAATAACAAAAACAAGACATACTGTAATCTTTTTTTACTTTCATACTTGTTAGCTTTTCAAATCACCCATCACTATAACCCGGTCTCGTGCATCAAAACCGCTAACACACTCATTCAGCTGCTCCCAAAACACTTGCCTCTCATGATCTTTCTTCTCATGCCCAGGTGCATATGCACCAATAATCACCCACCTCTCTCCATCAACTTTCAATTTTACCCATATCAATCGAGAATTTACTTTCTTACATTCTATCACATACTCCCACAACTCCTGTTTCAGGAGTATTGCTACTCCTTCCCTTGCTCTTGTCCTCTCACTAACCCCTGACTTCACTCCCCAGACATTTCCAAACCACTCTTCCCCTTTACCCTTGAGCTTCGTTTCACTCAGAGCCAAAACATCCAGGTTCCTTTCCTCAAACATACTACCTATCTCTCCTTTTTTCACATCTTGGTTACATCCACACACATTTAGGCACCCCACTCTGAGCCTTCGAGGAGGATGATCACTCCCCGCGTGACTCCTTCTTCTGTTTCCCATTTTAGAAAGTTAATACAAGGAGGGGAGGATTTCCGGCCCCCCGCTCCCGTCCCCTCTAGTCGCTTTCTACGACACGCGAGGAATACGTGGGAAGTATTCTTTCACCCCTATCCCCAGGGATAATATACATATATATATACATATACACACACACACACATACACACACATACGCACATGCACACACACACACACACATACATATATATACATATGAAAAATGTAAGAAACAATTTAGAAAACAAACTTTTAGCTTGAAATGAATGAAAAAAATGAATGTCACATAATGGTTCAACCTCTGGCTATGGAAAAGGAAATGTACAATTTATTCACACAAACGTCAATAGCAGTTCTCATCAATTTCACCACTGTATCAATAAGCTTCAATGTCTAAGCTACAATGTCTTTGAATGCAAAGGTGAGTAATGTGGCAGTTGAGGGAATAATTGGTATGCATGGGGTGTTCAGTGTTGTAAATGGAAATGGTGAAGAGCTTGTAGATTTATGTGCTGAAAAAGGACTGATGATTGGGAATACCTGGTTTAAAAAGCGAGATATACATAAGTATACTTATGTAAGTAGGAGAGATGGCCAGAGAGCGTTATTGGATTACGTGTTAATTGACAGGCGTGCGAAAGAGAGACTTTTGGATGTTAATGTGCTGAGAGGTGCAACTGGAGGGATGTCTGATCATTATCTTGTGGAGGCTAAGGTGAAGATTAGTATGGGTTTTCAGAAAAGAGGAGTGAATGTTGGGGTGAAGAAGGTGGTGAGAGTAAGTGAGCTTGGGAAGGAGACCTGTGTGGGGAAGTACCAGGAGAGACTGTGTACAGAATGGAAAAAGGTGAGAACAATGGAAGTAAGGGGAGTGGGGGAGGAATGGGATGTATTTAGGGAATCAGTGATGGATTGCGCAAAAGATGCTTGTGGCATGAGAAGAGTGGGAGGTGGGCTGTTTAGAAAGGGTAGTGAGTGGTGGGATGAAGAAGTAAGAGTATTAGTGAAAGAGAAGAGAGAGGCATTTGGACGATTTTTGCAGGGAAAAAATGCAATTGAGTGGGAGAAGTATAAAAGAAAGAGACAGGAGGTCAAGAGAAAGGTGCAAGAGGTGAAAAAAAGGGCAAATGAGAGTTGGGGTGAGAGACTATCAGTAAATTTTAGGGAGAATAAAAAGATGTTCTGGAAGGAGGTAAATAGGGTGCGTAAGACAAGGGAGCAAATGGGAACTTCAGTGAAGGGCGTAAATGGGGAGGTGATAACAAGTAGTGGTGATGTGAGAAGGAGATGGAATGAGTATTTTGAAGGTTTGTTGAATGTGTCTGATGACAGAGTGGCAGATATAGGGTGTTTTGGTCGAGGTGGTGTGCAAAGTGAGAGGGTTAGGGAAAATGATTTGGTAAACAGAGAAGAGGTAGTAAAAGCTTTGCGGAAGATGAAAGCCGGCAAGGCAGCAGGTTTGGATGGTATTGCAGTGGAATTTATTAAAAAAGGGGGTGACTGTATTGTTGACTGGTTGGTAAGGTTATTTAATGTATGTATGACTCATGGTGAGGTGCCTGAGGATTGGCGGAATGCGTGCATAGTGCCATTGTACAAAGGCAAATGGGATAAGAGTGAGTGCTCAAATTACAGAGGTATAAGTTTGTTGAGTATTCCTGGTAAATTATATGGGAGGGTATTGATTGAGAGGGTGAAGGCATGTACAGAGCATCAGATTGGGGAAGAGCAGTGCGGTTTCAGAAGTGGTAGAGGATGTGTGGATCAGGTGTTTGCTTTGAAGAATGTATGTGAGAAATACTTAGAAAAGCAAATGGATTTGTATGTAGCATTTATGGATCTGGAGAAGGCATATGATAGAGTTGATAGAGATGCTCTGTGGAAGGTATTAAGAATATATGGTGTGGGAGGCAAGTTGTTAGAAGCAGTGAAAAGTTTTTATCGAGGATGTAAGGCATGTGTACGTGTAGGAAGAGAGGAAAGTGATTGGTTCTCAGTGAATGTAGGTTTGCGGCAGGGGTGTGTGATGTCTCCATGGTTGTTTAATTTGTTTATGGATGGGGTTGTTAGGGAGGTAAATGCAAGAGTCCTGGAAAGAGGGGCAAGTATGAAGTCTGTTGGGGATGAGAGAGCTTGGGAAGTGAGTCAGTTGTTGTTCGCTGATGATACAGCGCTGGTGGCTGATTCATGTGAGAAACTGCAGAAGCTGGTGACTGAGTTTGGTAAAGTGTGTGGAAGAAGAAAGTTAAGAGTAAATGTGAATAAGAGCAAGGTTATTAGGTACAGTAGGGTTGAGGGTCAAGTCAATTGGGAGGTGAGTTTGAATGGAGAAAAACTGGAGGAAGTGAAGTGTTTTAGATATCTGGGAGTGGATCTGTCAGCGGATGGAACCATGGAAGCGGAAGTGGATCATAGGGTGGGGGAGGGGGCGAAAATTTTGGGAGCCTTGAAAAATGTGTGGAAGTCGAGAACATTATCTCGGAAAGCGAAAATGGGTATGTTTGAAGGAATAGTGGTTCCAACAATGCTGTATGGTTGCGAGGCGTGGGCTATGGATAGAGTTGTGCGCAGGAGGATGGATGTGCTGGAAATGAGATGTTTGAGGACAATGTGTGGTGTGAGGTGGTTTGATCGAGTAAGTAACGTAAGGGTAAGAGAGATGTGTGGAAATAAAAAGAGCGTGGTTGAGAGAGCAGAAGAGGGTGTTTTGAAATGGTTTGGGCACATGGAGAGAATGAGTGAGGAAAGATTGACCAAGAGGATATATGTGTCGGAGGTGGAGGGAACGAGGAGAAGAGGGAGACCAAATTGGAGGTGGAAAGATGGAGTGAAAAAGATTTTGTGTGATCGGGGCCTGAACATGCAGGAGGGTGAAAGGAGGGCAAGGAATAGAGTGAATTGGAGCGATGTGGTATACAGGGGTTGACGTGCTGTCAGTGGATTGAATCAAGGCATGTGAAGCGTCTGGGGTAAACCATGGAAAGCTGTGTAGGTATGTATATTTGCGTGTGTGGACGTGTGTATGTACATGTGTATGGGGGGGGGGGGTTGGGCCATTTCTTTCGTCTGTTTCCTTGCGCTACCTCGCAAACGCGGGAGACAGCGACAAAGTATAAAAAAAAAAAAAAAAAAAAAAAAAAAAAAAAAAAACTTGTTAGCTATTTCCTACCTGAAAAAAATCCTTGCTTGGCTCATTTCCTTTTGTTTCATCTTTTAAAAAATAGCAATAAAGGAGGAAGGGATTTCTAGCTCCCCTCTTATATATATATATATATATATATATATATATATATATATTATCCCTGGGGATAGGGGATTAAGAATACTTCCCACGTATTCCCTGCGTGTCGTAGAAGGCGACTAAAAGGGGAGGGAGCGGGGGGCTGGGAATCCTCCCCTCTCGTTTTTTTTTTTTTTTTTAATTTTCCAAAAGAAGGAACAGAGGGGGCCAGGTGAGGATATTCCAAAAAAGGCCCAGTCCTCTGTTCCTAACGCTACCTCGCTAACGCGGGAAATGGCGAATAGTTTAAAAGAAAAAGAAAAGATATATATATATATATATATATATATATATATATATATATATATATATATATATATACTGCATATGAACACGCACCACCATAGAATATACAAACCTCCAACAGCCGGGACTGAACCCGTAACTCCTGCGTAGCAGACTGGAGCACTACTGCTAGGCTGTGATCGACCCTCGCAGCAGGATCACACATCCAGCAGATAGCATTTTACAGAACCTAACTATACAACACGGAGGTATGTATAAACGAATATAGTGCGCATGAACGAGCACTTTCATCGAACATACAAACCTCCAACAGCCAGGCACTATATTCGTATTCATATACCTCAGTATTTTACAGTTAGGTTCTGTAAAATGCTATCTGGTGTTTGTGTGAGCCAGATAGGAGGGGCGATCATAGCTTAGTGGTAGCGCTCCCGCCTGCCAAGCATTGGCCCCGGGTTCGAGCCTAGCTGTTGGAGGTTTCATATATATATACAATGGTTTTCGAAAATTAGCTTCTATATCATATTGCGTGCTACTGTCTAGTAGAGTTTACTTCTAGAAGGGCATATATGATGAGATGGTCGGTTGTGGTGGGTGTGGTGGTTGTTGTGGGTGATGGTCTATCGTGGTGGGTGTGGGTGGTTGTTGTGGGTGATGATCGGTCGTGGTGGGTGTGGGTGGTTGTTGTGGGTGATGGTCGGTCGTGGTGGGTGTGGGTGGTTGTTGTGGGTGATGATCGGTCGTGGTGGGTGTGGTGGGTGATGGTCGGTCGTGGTGGGTGTGGGTGGTTGTAGTGGGTGATGGTCGGTCGTGGTGGGTGTGGGTGGTTGTTGTGGGTGATGATCGGTCGTGGTGGGTGTGGTGGGTGATGGTCGGTCGTGGTGGGTGTGGGTGGTTGTTGTGGGTGGTGGTTGGTCGTGGTGGGTGTGGGTGGTTGTTGTGGGTGATGGTTGGTCGTGGTGGGTGTGGGTGGTTGTTGTGGGTGGTGGTTGGTCGTGGTGGGTGTGGGTGGTTGTTGTGGGTGGTGGTTGGTCGTGGTGGGTGTGGGTGGTTGTTGTGGGTGATGGTCGGTCGTGGTGGGTGTGGGTGGTTGTTGTGGGTGATGGTCGGTCGTGGTGGGTGTGGTGGTTGTTGTAGGTGGTGGTTGGTCGTGGTGGGTGTGGGTGGTTGTTGTAGGTGGTGGTTGGTCGTGGTGGGTGTGGGTGGTTGTTGTGGGTGATGGTCGGTCGTGGTGGGTGTGGTGGTTGTTGTGGGTGGTGGTTGGTCGTGGTGGGTGTGGTGATTGTTGTGGGTGGTGGTTGGTCGTGGTGGGTGTGGGCGGTTGTTGTGGGTGGTGGTTGGTCGTGGTGGGTGTGGTGGTTGTTGTGGGTGATGGTCGGTTGTCGTGGCATTATCATCGATGATTGGTTTACGACTGGTGTGGTAACAACTGAGTCTCTCTCTCTCTCTCCCTCTTTCTCTCTATGTCTATCTATCTATCTGTCTATCTATCTATCTCTTGCTTCTTTTTTCTTTAGTTAACTTCTGTTAATTTCTTTTAATTCTTTTCTATTTCATGTTTTTATTTGCTTTTGTTTGTGTGTGGTTGTGTGTGTGTGTGTGTGTGTGTTTACTTGCTCCGTGTTTTGCTTCTGATCTTTCTTCGGCTTCTTGTTTTCTTTATTCTTATTTGCTTTTTGTTTCTTTTTACTTTTGTTTTCTGTGACTGTCTGCTTCTTTTTCTTCTTCATCCATCTCATTCCTTTGTTCTTCCTCTTTGCTCTTTTCATTTTTCCGCTCTTTTCTTTCTTTGTTTCTATCCTTTTATCGTTCTTTTTTCTTCGCTTCATCTTTTCCCTGTCATGCTTGTTTTCGTTTTCCCCTTTCTCGTCTTCTTTACGTTGCTTCTTAGTTTGAAACGCAGATAGACAAATTATAACAAGACTGACACAGTGTGCTGCAGCAGCAGCAACTGAATGAGATAATGAAGAGAGAGAGAGAGAGAGAGAGAGAGAGAGAGAGAGAGAGAGAGAGACAGACAGACAGACAGACAGACAGACAGACAGACAGACAGACAAACAGACAGACAGACAGAGACAGACAGACAGACAGACAGAAAGAGACATACAGACAGATAGACAGACAGAGAGGGGAGGAGAGAGACGAGGCTACGTATTCATGTATGTGCGTCTTCGCCGGACACATTATAAATATCTGATGTGACGTGAGCAAGTGTCTGGTAGGGGCGACCTTTCTCCTGCAGCGCCAGAGTCACCGGGGAGCTAATGGCTCCCCTGATCGCCGGGTCCACCATGACATTTACCTGTGGCAGGCGACGCAGCACGACGGCACGACCCTTGGAGCACGATGGTACGGCCCTGGGGTATGCTGCCCAGGCCTTTCCCAGTGATCGTACCTTCGTGCTCAAAGGCTCTTTCCGTCGTGCTCGAGGATGGTACCGTTAGTCCCTAAGAGTCCTACAGTCGTACTCAAGGGGTTGAACGACCTGCCGCCTGCAACGCCAGTGTCCAGGGGAGGTAATGGTTCTCCTCCCCGTGACATTTCCCCGTGTACAGTAGCTTCATGGCGGGCGCTGGGAACGGGAGATAATCATCTGGGCAATCAATTCTCCTCCTGCGGTCCGCTGTACGTTTGACGGACTGAGGGCAGGCCATCCAACATAGGTGTAAAACTAGTTGAACTTGATGTTACTGTAATGAATGCACCTCACCGTATTGTGGATGAAAATAGTGAACAGTTTATAGAGGTGTGTGCTGAAAAAGGACTGGTGATTGGGAATACCTAGCTCAAAAAGAGGGACATTATCGGAATATGTAGTATTTCATAAGCGTGCAAAAGAGAGACTCTTGGTTGAGAATGTCGGTCAGAGGAGCAGCTGGTGTGATGTCTGATCGTTACATGTTGGAGGCAAAGGTGAAAATTTGTAGAGGCATTAGGAAAAGAGGAGACGATATGGGTAGAAAGAGGGTGGTAAAACTGAGTGAGCTTGGAAAAGAGACTTGTGTGAAGAAATATCAGGAGAAATTGAGGGCAGAATGGCAAAAGGTGAGAGTAAATGAGTGTTGAGGTTAACGATTATCTGCAAACTTCTGTGATAATAAGAAAGTGTTTGGAAGGAGGTTAACAGTGCGAAAAACAAGAGAACAAATGAGAACATGGGAAGTAGTAACAGGCAAAAATGAGGTGGAGATGATGGAGTGATTCTTTTGAAGGACTGTTGAATGTGTGCGATGATAGGGTGGCGGGAGGGGGATGTTTGGATGAAGTGAGAGAGTCATAACAAAAAAATGGTTTAGTGGAAAGGGAAGAGGTGGCGAAAGCCTTTGCGACGGCTGGAGTGGATGGGATTTCAACAGAGTTTCTTAAGAAGGGAGCTGATTGTGTTGTTGGTTGATTAGTTAGAATTTTCATTGCATGTATGTATCATGGTGAGGTACCTGAGGATTGGCGGAATGCCTATGTAGTGCCAATATATAAAGGTAAGAGGGACAAAAGTGAATGTTCAAGTTACAGTGGTATTCGTTTGTTAAGTGTAGCTGGTAAGTTATACGGGAGAGTGGTGACTGAGAAGATGGATGCATGCACGGAATATCAGAGTGGGGAGAAACAGTGTGGCTTCAGTAGTGGTAAAGAATATGTAGATCAGGCATATGCTTTGAATAGTGTGTACGAAACACTTAGAGAAATAAAACCTGTATGTGGCGTTTAAGGATCTTGAGAAAGTATATAATACGGTTGATAGAGATACACTGTGAAAGATGTTACAAATATATGGCGTGGGAAGAAAACTGCTGGAAGCAGTGAAGAGTTTTAAATCAAAAGAGTAAGGTTAGTCTAGACTAACGAGGAAGATTATAGTGAATAACACCAAAGTCATTACTAGTTGCAGTGATCAGAGGAGACTACAGACATTAGAAGCCATTCACATTAGAGAAAAAGCACCTTTCATCAACATCCAGACAAACTGCCGTACAGCTCTTTCATGGTCCACCAATAAGACGTAGACTTAATGCTGTTTTAGGACGGATATGACGTGTCAATGATCCGCCACAAGCTACCGAGTCTGCTATTTCTGGACAGGAGGAACGCGGCTATGGCCAATCCGGTCCTGGGTTACGAAGGTCAGAAAGAATCATACGAGCCTAACCTGACCTATCTTGTGGGGGTGAAGGTGAAGATTTGTAGAGGTTCAGAAAAGAAGAGAGAATGTTGGGGAGAAGAGAGTGGTGAGAATAAGTGAGCTTGGAAAGGAGACTTGTGTGAGGAATACCAGGAGAGATTGAGTGCAGAATAGCAAAAGGTGAGAGCAAATGACGTAAGGGGAGTGGGGGAGGAATGGGATGTATTTAGGGAAGCAGTGACGGCTTGCGCGAAAGATGCATTTGTCATGAGAAAAGTGAGAGGTGGGCAGATTAGAAAGGGTAGTGAATGGTGAGAAACATATGATTAACCAAATACGTTCATCCCGTTTCCTTATGGGTCATACTTCTGACTGCTACTGCATCAACCGGTTGAAGACTGTGTTAAGATTGTGTAATGTGTCGTAATGGCTTGGATTCTGGTATCAATCTAGCGCGATGTAGCGTCATATGATGTGGTGGTGTCACATGGTGCAGTATGATGGTACATGGTGAGGTGTCATGCGGTGTGGTGTGATGTCATCTGGTGTGGTCTCATACGGTGTAGTTTGATGTATACAGTGTGGTGTCATATCGTGTAGTATGATGTTATACAGTATGGTGTTACATGGTGTAGTATGATGTTATACAATGTGGTGTCATATGATGTATAATGTTATACAGTATGGTGTCATATGATGTAGTATTATGATATAGAGTGTCGTGTCATATAGTGTAGTATAACGATGTATAATGTGACGTTATATGATGTAATGTGATGTTACACAGTGTGGTGTCATATGGAGTAGTATAATGTTATACAGTGTGGTGTCATATGATGTAGTATAATGTTATACACTGTGGTGTCATATGGTGTAGTATGACATTACAAAGTGTGGTGTCATGTTGTAGTATAATGTTATGCAGTATGGTGTCATATAGTGTAGTGCAATGTTATACAATGTGGTGTCATATGGTGTAGTATAATGTTATATAGTGTGGTGTCATAGAGTGTAGTGCAATGTTATACAATGTGGTGCCATATGGTGTAGTATAATGTTATACAGTGAAGCGTCAAAGGTGTAGTATCATGTTATATAGTGTAGTGCCAATAGCTGTACTATGATATTATATAGTGTGGTGTCATAAGGTGTAATGCAATGTTATATAGTGTTATGTCATATTGTGTAGTGCTATGTTATACAGTGTGGTGTCATATGGTGTAGTAAATGTTGTATGGTGTCATATGTTGTAGTATATGTTATAGTGAGGTGTCATATGTTGTAGTATAATGTTATATAGTGTGGTGGCATATGGTGTAGTATGATGTTACAGTGTCCTGCCATATGGTGTAGTATAATGCCATACAGAATGGTGTCGTGCGGTATATAATGTAGTATAATGTTATATAGTCTCATGACATATGGTGGTATAATGTTATAGTGTGGTGTGATGTAGTGTACAATAATGTTATACAGTGTGGTGTCAGATTGTGTGGTATAATGTTATACAGTGTGGTGTCATGTGGTGTAGTAAAATGTTATATAATGTGGTGTCATATAGTGTAGTATAATGTTATACAGTGTGGTGTGATGCAGTGTAGTGTAATGTTAAACAGGTGGTGTCATATGGTGTAGTATAACGTTATACAGTGTGGTGTCATGTGGTGTAGTAGAATGTTGTACAGTGTGTTGTCATAAGGTGTAGTATATTGTTATACAGTGTGGTGCCATATAGTGAATCATAATGTTATACAGTGTGGTGTCATATGGTTCAGTATAATGTTATACAGTGTGGTGTCATATGGTGTGGTATAATGTTATACAATGTGATATCATATGGGTGTTATAATGTTAGACAGTGTAGTGTATTATGGTGTAGTATAATGTTATAACATGTGATGTCATATATTGTAATATAATGCTATACAGTGTGGTGTCATATATTGTAGTATAATGTTATAAAGTGTGATGTTATATATTGTAATATAATGTTATACAGTGTGGCGTCTTAAGGTGTAGTATATCGCTGCACAATGTGGTGTCATATGGTGTAATACAGTGCAGTTTCGTATGGTGCAGTATAATGTTATCCAGTGTGGTGTCATAGTGTGTAGCATAATGTTATACAGTGTGGTGTCATATATTGTAGTATAATGTTATAAAGTGTGATGTTATATATTGTAATATAATGTCATACAGTGTGGCGTCTTATGGTGTAGTATATCGCTGCACAATGTGGTGTCATATGGTGTAATACAGTGCAGTTTCGTATGGTGCAGTATAATGTTATACAGTGTGGTGTCATAGTGTGTAGCATAATGTTATACAGTGTGGTGTCATATATAGTAGAATGATATTATAGAGTGTGGTGTCATATAGTGCAGTATAATGTGTATAACATTATACTGTGTGGTGTTATATGGTATATTGCAATATTATACAGTGTGGTGTCATATAGTGTAGTATAATGTTATAAAGTGTTGTGTCATATAATGTATTATCATGTTATAAATTCCGGTGTCATATTGAGTAGTATGATGTTATAAAGTGTGGTGTCATATAGTGTAGTATAATGTTATGCAGCGTGGCGTCATGCAATGTAGTAGAATGTTAGACAGTGTGGTGACATATGGTGTAGTATGTTATACAGTGTGGTGTCATGTAGTGTAGTACAATGTTATACAGTGTGGTGTCATATGGTGTAGTACAATGTTATAGTGCGGTGTTATATGGTGGAGTATAATGTTGGAGTATATGGTGGAGTATAATAGTGTGGTGTCATATGGTGTAGTATAACGTTATACAGAGTGGCATCATGTGGTGTAGAATATCATTATACAGTGTAGTGTCATAAAGAGCAGCATGATGTTATAAAGTGGGGTGTCATAGAGTGTAGTATAATGTTGGAATGATATAGTGTAGTATAATGTTATACAGTGTGGTGTCATATGGCGTAATATGATGTCATACAGTGGGGTGTCACATGGTATAGAATAATGTTATACAGTATGGTGTCATATAGTGTAGTATAATGTTGTACAGTGTCGTGTCATATAGTGTAGTATGATGTTATACAGTGTGATATCATATGGTGTAGAATAATGTTATACAGTGTGGTGTCATATGGTGGTGAATAATGTTATACAGTGTGGTGTCATATAGTGTAGTATAATGTTATACAGTGTGGTGTCATATGGTGTAGTATGATGTCATACAGTGCGGTGTCATATGGTGTAGAATAATGTTATAAAGTGCGGTGTCATATACTGTAGCATAATGTTATACAGTGTGGTGTCATATAGTGTAGTATGCTGTTATGCAGGGTGGTGCCATATGGTGTTGTATAATGTTATACAGTCTTGTGTCATTTATTGTAGAATAATGTTATACAATGTGGTGTCATGTAATGTAGTATGATGTTATAAAGTGTGGTGTCATTTATTGTAGTTAATGTTATACAGTGCGGTGTCATATGGTGTAGTATAATGTTATAGAGTGTGGTGTCATTTATTGTAGTGTAATGATATACAGAGCGGTGTCATATAGTGTAGTATAATGTTATACAGTGTAGTGTCATATGGTGTAGTATAATGGCATACAGTGTGGTGTCATAAACTGTATATTATGTAGTGTGGTGTCATTTTATAATGTTATACAGTGTGGTGTCATTTATTGTAGTGAAATGTTATACAGTGCGGTGTCATATAGTGTTGTATAATGTTATACAGTGTGGTGTCATATAGTGTAGTATGATGTAACACAGTGTGGTGTCATATAGAGTAGTAAGATTTTATACATTGTGGTGTCATATAGTGTTGTATAACGTTGTACAGTCTTGTGTCATTTATTGTAGAATAATGTTATACAATGTGGTGTCATATAATGTAGTATAATGTTATAAAGTGTGGTGTCATTTATTGTAGAATAATGTTATACAGTGCGGTGTCATACAGTGTAGTATAATGTTATACAGTGTGGTGTCATTTATTGTAGTGTAATGTTATACAGTGCGGTGTCATATAGTGTAGTATGATGTTATACAGTGTGGTGTCATATAGTGTAGTATAATGTTATACAGTGTGGTGTCATTTATTGTAGTGTAATGTTATACAGTGCGGTGTCAGTTATTGTAGTGTAATGTTATACAGTGTGGTGTCATTTATTGTAGTGTAATGTTATACAGTGCGGTGTCATATAGTGTTGTATAATGTTATACAGTGTGGTGTCATATGGTGTAGTATAATGGTATACAGTGTGGTGTCATAAACTGTAGTATAATGTTATATAGTGTGGTGTCATTTAGAGTAGTATAATGTTATACATTGTGGTGTCATATAGTGTAGTATGATGTTATGCAGTGTGGTGTCATATGGTGTAGTATAATGTTATACAGTCTTGTGTCATATATTGTAGAATAATGTTATACAATGTGGTGTCATGTAATGTAGTATAATGTTATACAGTGTGGTGTCATTTATTGTAGAATAATGTTATACAGTGCGGTGTCATACAGTGTAGTATAATGTTATAAAGTGTGGTGTCATTTATTGTAGAATAATGTTATACAGTGCGGTGTCATACAGTGTAGTATAATGTTATACAGTGTGGTGTCATTTTTTGTAGAATAATGTTATACAGTGCGGTGTCATACAGTGTAGTATAATGTTAAAAAGTGTGGTGTCATTTATTGTAGAATAATGTTATACAGTGCGGTGTCATACAGTGTAGTATAATGTTATACAGTGTGGTGTCATATAGTGAAGTATGATGTTACACAGTTTGGTGTTATACAGCGTGGTGGTATCATATGGTGTAGTATAATGTTATTAATGTGGTGACATATGGTGTAGTATGATGTTATACAGCGTGGTGTCATATGGTGTAGTATAATGTTATATAGTGTGGTGACATATGGTGTAGTATGATGTTATACAGTATGGTGTCATATGGTGTAGTATAATGTTATAGTGTGGTGTCATATGGTGTAGTATAATGTTATATAGTGTGGTGACATATGGTGTAGTACGATGTTATACAGTGTGGTGTCATATATTGTAGTATGATGTTATATAGTGTGATGACATATGGTGTAGAATGATGTTATACAGTGTGTAGCGCTGTGGCTTGTGAGTGATATGTGGTGGTGTGCGTGTGTATGATTGTTCTTTGTACCTATTAATTATGAGTTACGATGAAAGAGTAGTACACTAATGTTGTTTGGTCACAGTACACATGTACACATACATATGTACTATGCATATGTGCGCACATGCTCCCTCCCTAGCCTAAATCAAGTGTGTGTGTGTGTGTGTGTGTGTGTGTGTGTGTGTGTGTGTGTGTGTGTGTGTGTGTGTGTGTGTGTGTGAGTCGTGGGATTTAACTGTTAGATACAGGGACTACATCCCATACACTTTCCTTTAACCATATGCAATATTATCATCACTTTCGCCACTTCACATTGCTTCCTGTGCAGGATGTTAGCTAGCTCGTCTGTGACTTTGATTCTTGCTCGAGGTAGCCGAGCTGCAGCAGGGGCGTCCGTCTCTCTAATCATCAGAAGATTCAAGGATCCGCTCCCCGTCTATTCATATTTCATCTGTCTCCCAAAAAGGTCGGGGATGCAGTACCTATAGCCTTTAATTATCTTGGGATTAAAGCTGCAATTTCAGTGATCTGTTTTTCCTCAACACAAACTATAGCTGAGTTTTCATAAGCCTGTATGTTTGACGCGAGTGTTACAAACTCTGGCTAACTGACACATCAGAAGCCAATGGCCTAAACTCCCTGAGGACGAAGGTGCAACCCTATGAACGAGCGACCCTTAGGTATGATGGCTTGGCTTTGTGAGCCAGGTCAAGGACCAGGTCATCATGTCCACGGGTCGCACCGCCCACCGTCGTGCGCCAAGGATAAAACGAAATTGACGTAAATTCATTTCCCTGACGGGATCATCACGATATCTTTTCGGACATCTTTTCGAGGGTACATAACCTCGTATCGTCGAACCTCCAGGTCGATCAAGACTGCACCAATGATGGATCCTGCCTAGAAAGATCACAAAAAGCGATGGACATCTGTCATCATACGTAACGTGTGGTCAGGAAGTGCAAAGAAAAAGTAAAGACCTTCTGTACCCAACACATCATCTACGGTAGAGAATATATAGCAGCAGATGCCACACCAAGTATAGAAAGTTAAAGACTTTCATACTAAACCTAACCCACCATCCAGACGGAAATATTTCCGCTGTTGATGAGTAAGACAACAGAGGACAATATCTGACGGTTATCATCCCATAAACCACAAGCAAATTCAACGTGACAGAATCAAAAGTTTTTCGATTAATATTTTTTTCACTCCATGAAATTATTCCAGTATCCTTAAAGTTATACACAGCAAACACTTGGATCTTAATGGCAAATCATGGAAAGATACCTGTGTTAATGAGCTGATGGACATGCTTAAGTATATATGGTATTATCTTTGATAAAAAATAATCTGACAAGTGAAGATTTGATAAATGTTAGACAAATTATGATTGTTCAAGACGTTTTAATTTAGTTCATCTTGCGTCAGATGATAATGTATTATCATCATTAGCATATGCAAACCCCAGGACTCCTCTTATGGGGCTCCTGCACTGTCATTGCTGCGCTATACGACGGAACAGGGTAAGGAGGGCTCCTTCGGAACAGGAAGGTCCTCGACCAATACATGTACAGCATGAAACATCTATCAACTCCTAAGTGAAACAAGTGGCCACATGATGCAATCATCAAACATGATGAGGAATGACAAAGTACTGCTGCCACAGCCAAGCTTGTAAATGGTGGGCTTTTGTTCTGGATACACAGGAGACGAGCGCTGCACGCTGCTCAGAGTGATGCACATGAACACAGTCTCCAGAACAAGACGATAAGACCCTTTAACAAGAATGCGCGACCCTTGAGCACGACGACAAAACCCCTAAAGACGACCGTACTATCCTAAGCACACCTGTAAGGACGATGCAGTAAGCCACGATATATCACGATTATCATAACTTATCAATAATTCTGCAGCCCATTAAGCTGACGGCCTGAGCTAAGGACTAGAGTGAGGATTTGCTCTTCTTCTTTTGACCAAAATGTTTGTGGTCATGGTCGCCTTCTAAGAGAGAAAGAGATGCAGAGATTTGCATTACCAGCCAGGATTACACCCAACACCAAAATGCCGCTAGATGACAGACAGGCGCATTTATGCTCTCTCTCTCTCTCTCTCTCTCTCTCTCTCTCTCTCTCTCTCTCTCTCTCTCTCTCTCTCTCTCTCTCTCTCATTAACTCGTTAGAGTCATGGCCTCCCAGTTCTGAGATATCTGTAGTGTCTCAAATGTGTATTTTCAGCTGAATGTCTGCCTAGATTAAATAAACCTTTCTTTATTCATTTACCATTTATTCATTGAGGAGCCCAAGTGGTGTAGTGATTAGCGTTACTGACCATGAGTCAGCAATGACCCGCCCAGCTTCAGGCCCCATTTCCGTCGCCACCCCGCCAAACATGAAATGACAACCCCCTACCCCCGCACGCGCGCGATTTAGTCCTAGAAAATGACAACATAGGCCACATTCATTCACACTCAGTCGCTAGCTGTTATTTATAATGCACCGAAACCAAAGCCCTCTTTCCACATCCAGGCCCAACAAAACTTTCCTTGGTTTACCCCAGACGTTTCATATGCCCTGGTTCAATCCATTGACAGCACGTCGATCCCGGTATACCACATTTTTCCAATTCACTCTATCCCTTGCACGCCTTTCACCCTTCTGCATGTTTAGTCCCCGATCGTTCAAAATCTTTTTTCACGCTATCCTTCCACCTCCAATTTGGTCTCCCACTTCTCCTCGTTCCCTCCACCTCTGACACATATATCCTCTTTGTCAATCTTTCCTCACTCATTTTCTCCATGTGACCAAACCATTTCAATACACCCTCTTCTACTCTCGCAACCACACTCTTTTTATTATCACACATCTCTCTTACCTTTTCATTACTTACTTGCTCAAACCACCTCACACCACATATTGTTTTCAAACATCTCATTTCCAACACATCCACCCTCCTCTGCACAACCCTATCTATGCCCCATGCCTCGCAACCATATAACATTGATGGAACTACTATTCCTTCAAACATACCCATTTTTGCTTTCCGAGATAATGTTCTCGCCTTCCACACATTTTTCAACACAGAACTTTCGCCCCCTCCCCCACCCTGTGACTCACCTCCGCTTCCATGGTTCCATCCGCTGCCAACTCCACTCCCAGATATCTAAAGCACTTCACTTTCTCCAGTTTTTCTCCATTCAAACCTACCTCCCAGTTGACTTGTCTCTCAACCCTACTCTACCTAATAACCTTGCTCTAATTCACATTTACTCTCAGCTTTCTTCTCTCACACACTTTACCAAACTCAGTCACCAGCTTCTGCAGTTTCTCACCCGAATCAGCCACCAGCGCTTTATCAACAGCGAACAACAACTGACTCACTTCCCAAGCCCTCTCATCCACAACATACTCCATACTTGCCCTTCTCTCCAAAACTCTTGCATTCACCTCCCTAACAACCCCACCCATAAACAAATCAAACAACCGTGGAGACATCACGCACCCCTGCCGCAAACCGACATTCACTGAGAACAAATCAATTTCCTCTCCTCCTACTCTCACACATGCCTTACATTCTTGATAAAAACTTTTCACTGCTTCCAGCAACTTATCTCCCACACTATATACTCTAATACCTTCCACAGAGCATCTCTATCATATGCCTTTTCCAGATCCAAAAATGCTACATACAAATCCATTTGTTTTTCTAAGTATTTCTAACATACAATCTTCAAAGCAAACACCTGATCCACACATCCTCTACCACTTTTGAAACCACACTGCTCTTCCCCAATCTGATGTTCTGTACAGCCCTTCACCCTCTCAATCAATACCCTCCCATATAATTTCCCAGGAATATTCAACAAACTTATACATCTGTAATTTGAACACACCCTTATCCCCTTTGCCTTTGTACAATGACACTATGCATGCAATCCGCCAATCCTCAGGCACTTCACCATGAGCCATACATACACTGAATATCCTCACTAATCCATATGTCAATGAATTGAACCAGGGCACGTGAAGCGTCTGGGGTAAACCATGGAATGTTTTGTGGGGCCTGGATGTGGAAAGGGAGTTGTGGTTTCCGTGCATTACGCATGACAGCTAGAGACAGAGTGAACGAATGTAGCCTTTGTTGTCTTTTCCTAGCTCTACCCAGCGCACGTGCCGGGGGAGGGGGGTGCCATTTCATGTGTGGCGAGATGGCGACGGAAATGGATGAGGTCAGTAAGTATGAATATGTACATGTGTATATATGTATTTGTCTGTGTATGTATATGTATGTATACATTGAAATGTATAGGTATGTATATGTGCGTGTGTGGGCGTGTATGTATATCCATTTGTATGTTGGTTGGTTGGGCCATATTTTCGTCTGTTTCCATATTTTCGTCTGCCCTGACGTAGTGTAATACACGAAAATGCACTCAGGCTAATCGCTTTTCATTTTTCCTCGTGGTTATCACCAAATATATATATATATATATATATATATATATATATATATATATATATATATATATATATATATATATATATATATATATATATATATACAATCACAAGGTTAAGAGCCGGCAACATAAGCGGAAAAACACTCTCCCCATAACACACAAATAGCACACACACACACACACACACACACACACACACACACACACTCACACACACACATACACACACACACACACACACACACACACACACACACACACACACACACCTATAGGAGCCTTAAAGAGTTAGTAAATAATCGGTTTCCCCTGAATTGTAAGTAGGAGGAAATCCTATCTAAATGCAGATGTTTCCTTCTTTTACACGACTTTCAAGTAGATAGCGTGGAGCGCAGTGCTCCCGGGACACACCCAGCGCCTCTATTAGGAATACATTTGTCAGGTTTTCGTAAGCTTAAAAAGAAATGAGAGAACACAACATTCCTGACTATGATATTGAAATCATTTGAAAAGTCTGGGAACATGGGAGTTCTCACTGATGCTTCTCAACACAAGGGCGCTAAAGCCGAGACTTATCTTCCTGGGGAGCGTCTCCGATGGAAGACTTATGCAGAACACATCACTAAGGCAGCGACACTTGGTCCACTACTCTCAGCCATTACCCACCGAACATGACGATTAACACCTTTGGGTAGGATGGCATGGTCTTTGGTATGACCATTTGTTTACATGAGTTTACATGAGAAAGACAGACAATAGGAGGCCTGATTGGCCCACGGCTGGGTTGTCTAGTAAAAAAATAAAAAAAATCTTGACAAGAAAATGTAATTCCGCTCAGCAGATTTTAAGTTATCACCGACTGCTGTACTTTAGCCTTCTACTGTCCCCGTTACCGCTGTCGTTTATACAGTTTATTTCTGTATTTTTCTCAAGAGTATACCTGATTTTATAGAATATTTGTCTAAATGACTTTTGAAGGTATTTATAGTTTTAATATTCACTACGTCTGACGGTAACATATTCCAATGCTCAACACACCAATAGGTAAAGAAGCTTTTTCCCACGTCCGTACTACATCTTTTAGCTCTGAGTTTTATTCCATTTGTCCTGGTAACCGTATTTCCTTGAATTTAGAAATGATGTTTGTGATTTACTCTATCAAATTTTTTCAGAGTTTTGAACACTTGGATTAAGTCACCGCGAAGTCTACGTTTTTTTTAAGGGAGAAGAGATCCAGTCGATTTAGCCTCTCTTCATATGCCAGATATCTAAGGGATGGGATCAATTTTGTCGCGCGTCTTTGTACTTGCTCTAATCTTCCCTCGTCTTTTTTATAGTTTGGGGACCAAAACTGGACTGCATATTCAAGGTGTGGTCTTACTAGAGAATTATAAATGTGAGAATTGTTTCTTGAGTCTTATAATAATTATAAGACACCAGAAACAATTCTCACACTTTATAGATCATAATCTATGTTCCTGACTATGAAACCTAATATTTTGTTGCCTTTCTTACTTGCTGCTTGACACTGTTTGTTGTATTTCAAATTGTTGCTAATGACAACTCCAAGGTCCTTTTCTTCATTCACTTTAATTAGAGAGTTTCCGAATAGTTTGTCGTCGTAACGTATGTTCTCGTCTTCAAAGTGCATAACTTTACACTTGTCTACATTAAACGTCATTAGCCATCTGTCTGATCACTCTGCTAGTAAGTTAAGATCTCTTTGAATCATTTTGCAGACCCGCCTGTTTACAGCTCTACCTCCTAATTTAGTATCGTCAGTAAATTTGGAGATCTTAGATATGAGACTGAGTTCTAGGTCATTAATGTATATCATGAAAAGAATTGGGCCAACGACCGACCCCTGTGGCACACCACTCGTTACGTCTAGCCAATCTGAGACTTCGCCTTCTATTACTACACGCTGCTTTCTTACTGCAAGCCAGTCTCTGATCCATGTACAGAGTTCTTCACCGATTCCGTTTGATTTAATTTTATGTAAAAGTCTCTTGTAAGGTACTTTATCGAAAGCCTTTTGGAAATCTGAACATACTACATCAAACGGTAATTTTTCGCCCCAGTTCTGGTAAATAACATCAAAGTAATTCCAGCAAATTCGTCAGGCAGGATCTTCTATTGAGGAAACCGTGTGGGTTGTCTGATATAATTTTGTGTTCTAGAAACGTGACAATTTTGTCCTGTATTATTTCTTCCATCGTTTTACCTAACACTGACGTAAGGCTAATTGGTCAGGTCAAAGACCATGCCACATATACAAGGGTCGTACCGTCTTACTCAAGGGGTTAAGATCTGCGTTAAGAATTCGCAGTAATCAGTATAAATATTGGACTTCTAAACTTCTTGAATAATAGCTGCTGTACTACGTTTTCTATTACCTGAACCAGCTGTAATCATCATAATGCACACACACACACACACACACACACACACACACACTGCAGAAAGGGGGCAGGAGTGATAAGAGATGGTGACGTCAGACTGAAAATGATGAGAAGGTAATGGGAGAGAGCTGGAATTCAGGGATCGTACAAGGAAAAGTGCGCCTGATGTTGATGGAGTCGTGGAAGTTGTTAGAGTCGTGGAAACAAAGCTTACCGACGAGGGAATGTCATCTGCTCTGCCCAGAGGGGTACACAAAAGTGAGAAAGGAAAGAGTAGGTAAAGGACGGGGGAGGATTAGCCCTTTTGATAAAAGACAACTTTAAGTCTCGCGGAACAGTGTAGGATGACCTAGTCAGACAGTACTTAACAGAAGGGGTAACTGTTGGGAAGCAGTGCATGGTGGTGTTGATACATGATCCTCCAAAGATCTGGCAGGACGCAGAAGAAATGTACAATGATAACAGTAAAGGAACAATGACGATGGTATATGGAGTAGTAAGACAATCACTTCACAGAGAATATAAAGTGCTGATAATTGGGGATTTCAATAACAAAGAGATAGACTAAATCCATTAAGATTCACATGGTGACCGGGAGTCATGGAGACACAAATGTTTGAGTGTATATAGGAAATTCCCTCCAATACCAACATGTCAGTGAGGATACTTAGATGAGAGGGACTGATACACCATCATTGCTAGTTCTTATCTTCACACTTACTAACATAGATATTGAGAATATTATTCATGATACACAAATACGAAGTGATCATGTAATGCTCAAGTTTACCTGTGTGGTAAATGAAGACGTTGAATAAACAGAGGCAAGACAAGACCTAAAGAGGAGATACAATCGTGGAATCTGTGCAAACATCAACATTATCTGTGGTAACATAGGGACTTTGTGGTGAGAGGTTTTGTGAAGTTTAACTGAAGTAATAGGAAGATGGGTACCTCTAGTCTCAAATGCAGAGGAAACGGTAAAAAAAAAGGAAAAAGAATGGTTTAATAAAAGATGTCAAAAAGCAAAAGAACATCCGGATGTGTACTGAAGATGATATAGGAAACCTCATACATTTGTAAGGTATAAGAAAGAAACTATACACCAGGTAAAAGGGAGGAGGAACAAAGAAGCTTTGGAAGGAATATTATGGACAAGGGAGGAGAAAATCTGAAACTTTTCCATAAATTCATCAGGAGTCAGTTGTCTGATAAGAAGCAGCTAATCAGGGTAAGGGATTTCGAAGGTGGAATTGTTAAGGGCAATGTAAGGATATGTGAGGAACTAAATACTCGTTCAGATTCATATTCACTTTGGAAGACACTATAGCCCCAACACTAGGGAAAAGAAAATGGGGAGGAGGTTTTAGAAAACATTAAGATATTTAGAAACGACAACGTAATACTTAAAGATCTCGACCCACACAAGGTGGCTCAAGGTCCTGATATTCACCATATGTGCTCAAGATGTGCGCAGATGCGCCAGATAAACCTCTTGAAATATTGTTCAAAATGTCGCTAGAGAGATAGGTAGAGTGCCAAGAAAGGAGACTGGAAGGAGGTTATGAACCACAAACCGGTCTCACTGACGAGTGTGGTCTGTTAGGTTGAATAAAAGATGATCAGGAAACAAATGGACGACTATCTACCTCAATGAAAAACAACATGGTTTGAGAGAAAGATCGCGTGT
This sequence comes from Panulirus ornatus, assembly GCF_036320965.1. Taxonomy (NCBI): domain Eukaryota; kingdom Metazoa; phylum Arthropoda; class Malacostraca; order Decapoda; family Palinuridae; genus Panulirus; species Panulirus ornatus. The sequence goes on along the minus strand of NC_092224.1, from coordinate 2,221,058 downwards.
AATAAACCTCTTACATTTCTAAGAGAGAGTGAGTTCTGTCATAGGCAAAGGGGAAGGCTAGCTGGATCGTTTGTGTCTAGACCGCCAGAAAACATCTGACACTATACCGCGTGGAAGACTGATTAAAAGGTTGAATCACCATGCAGGAATAAGAGGGAGTCACCTTGAATGGACAGATTATCTTAGTGGAAGGGAACAGAGGACACATGTCAGAGGAGCCTTCTCCATATAGGTGGAGGTAACCAGAGGAGTGCCACAAGGTTCTGTTCTGAGACCTTTACTCCGTCTTGATCACTGTAAATGACTTGCTTGAAGGTATGGACTCATGCATGAACATGTTTGGTGACGATGTAAAAGTCATGAGGGAAGTGAAACGTGAAAAGGATTGCATGAACTTACAAGTGGACCTCAAAAAGTTTAGACTCCAAAGTTCATCTGATACTTGGTTGACGAGAGTTACCCCCAAGCAAATACAGAGTAATGATGATGGGATATAGGCTTCAGGGTTCTGTGTGTCCTCGAGAACTAAAGAGTTATCATCCCTAACCCGTCGCCAGATTCTAGTGTAAGAGACAAACTGTTTACTGACAACTGTCAGAAACGCCTTCAAATATACCGATAAGGAAGTGTTTACCAAGATGTTCATACGTTACATAAGGACAAAACTAGTATATACTACTCAGGTTTGGTCACCGCACATAAAGAAGCACAAAGATGCATTAGAGAAATGAGAAACGTACCAGAAATGAGAGCGTTTCGATACAGAGAAAGACTTAAGCCTTCATATTTGCCCATCTTGGAAGAAAGAAAAGGGGAGGGTGACCTGATCACGAGTATTTACGTTTTTGAACATCAGCTAGGTGGACAGTGAACAGTTCTTCGAGACATGTAGAGATAAAGCAACAAAAGGACATGATATAAAGATAATTAAAAGAATTTAGAAAGATAAAGAAATTCTTTTATTGTATGAGAGTGGTGGATGAATGGAATAGAATGACTGAGGACATGGTTAGTGCAGGAGCCGTACATAAGTTTAAGAGTTGTATAACAGCAGAAAATGTTCAACTGGTGAGACCCCACAAGTATAACTCCCGCCTCTTACTGTACAGAAAGGTAACTACAACTAAGTAATTACACAGACTTTACTTGATCACTTGTAAGAGGCGGGCGAGGAACTGGAGCAGATGACTATCTGGTGTTAGTGGCGACCATACGATTCCAAATGAACCTGACTCCCAGATGAACTAGAGGCTCCTAGATGAACTAGAGACTTCCAGATGAACCATGGACTCCCAGATGGACCAGAGGCTCCCAGACAGATGAATCAGAGGCTCCCAGATGAACCAGTGGCTCCCACATGAACCAAAGGCTCCTAAATAAGCCAAGGCTCCCAGATGAATCAGAGGCTCCATGGTGAAGCAAAGACTCCCTGATGAATTAGAGGCTCCTAAATGAACCAGAGGCTTACAATGAGCCAGAGGCTCCCAGATGAGCCAGAGTCTCTCAGATGAATCAGAAAATCCCACATGAACCAGAGGCTGCCAGATGAACCAGAGGCTCCCAGATAAACCAGAGACTCACAGAACCAGATGCTCCTATACATCCACAGGCTCCCAGACGAACCAGAGACTCCCATATAACCACAGGCTCCCAGATGAACCAGAGACTCCGAGATGAAACAGAAAATTCCACATGAACCATAGGCTGCCAGATGAACCAGAGGCTCTGTGATGAAGCAAAGACTCCCTGATGAATCAGAGGCTCCTATATGAACCAGAGGCTTCGAGATGAACCAGAGTCTCTCACATGAATCAGAAAATCCCACATGAACCAGAGGCTGCCAGATGAACCAGAGGCTCCTAGATAAACCAGAGACTCGCAAAACCAGATGCTCCTATACATCCATAGGCTCCCAGATGAACCAGAGACTCCCAGATGAACCAAAGGCTCCGAGATGAACCAGAGTCTCTCGGATGAACCAGAAAATCCCATATGAACCATAGGCTGCCAGATGAACCAGAGGCTCCCAAATAAACCATAGGCTCCCAGATGAGCCAGAAGCTCCCATATGAATCACAAGCTCCCAGGATAGAGATACCTTAGTGAAGGTTATGTAATGGTTCTATGGTACGGATACCCCAGTGAAGGTTATGGAACCAAAGGCTCCCAGATGACCCAAAGGCTCCCAGTGAGCCAGAGGCTTTCAGATGAACCACAGACTCCCAGATGAACCAAAGGTTCCTAATAAACCAGAGCCTCTCAGATGAACCAGAGACTCCCAGACGAACCAAAGGCTCCCAGATGAACCAAAGGCTCCCAAATGAAGCAGAGGCTCCCAGATGAACAAAGGCTCCCAATGAGCCAGAAGATCCCAATGAACCAGAGGTTCCCAATGAACCACAGACTCCAAATGAACCAGAAGCTCCCAGATGAGCCAGAGAATCCAAGATGAACCAGTCTCCCAGATAAACCAGAGACTCTTAAATGAACCAGAGGTTCTCAATTAGCCAGAGACTCCAAGATAAACCAAAGGCTCCCAGTTGAACCAGAGTTTCCCAACGGACCAAACGCTCCCAGATGAACCAGAGGTTCCCAATGAACTAGAAGCTCCAAAGTGAACCAAAGGTTCCCACATGAACCAAAGGCTCCCACATGAACCAAAGACTCACACATGAACCAGAACCTCCCAGATGAATCAAAGGCTCCAACATGAACCAAAGGCCTCCACATGAACCAAAGGTACCCACATGAACCACAGGGTCCCAGATGAACCAAAAGCTCCCACATGAACCAGAGGCTCCCACATGAACCAAAGACTCCCAGATGAGCTAGAGACTCCCAGATGAACCAGAGGTTCCCAATGAACCAGGAGCCCCCAGATGAACTACAGGCTCCTAAATGAACCAAAGGCTTCCACATGAGCCAGAGGCTCCCACATGAACCAGAGATTCCCAGATGAACCAAAGTCTCCCAAATGAACCAAAGGCTCCCTGGTGAACTAAAGGCTCCCAGATGAATCAGAGGCTCCCAGATGAGCCAAAGGCTCATAGATGAACCAAAAGCTCCCAGATGAACCAAAGGCTTTCATATGAACCAGAGACTCCCAGATAAACCAGAGGCTCCCGGATGAACCAAAGACTTCAAGATGAATTAGAAGCTCCCAGATGAAACAGAGGCTCCCAGATGAACCAGGGACTCCCAGATGAACCAGAGGCTCCCGGATGAATCAGAGTCTCCCAGATGAACCTGAGACTCCCAGATGACCCAGAGGCTCCCAGATGAACCACAGACTCCCAGATGAACCAGAGGCTCCCAGATGAACTAGAGGCTCATAGATGAGCCAAAGACTCCCAGATGAACCAGAGGCTCCCAGATGAACCAGAGGCTCCCGGATGAGCTAAAGACTTCCAGATGAACCAGAGGCTCTCAGATGAACCTGAAGCTCCTAGATGAACCTGAGATTCCCACATGAACCAGAGGCTCCCAGATGAACCAGCGGCTCCCACATGAACCTGAGGCTCTCAGATGAACCAGAGGCTACCAGATGAACCAGAGGCTCCCAGATGAGTCAAAGACTCTCAAATAAACCAGAGGCTCACAGGTGAACCTGAGGCTCCCAGATGAACATGAGACTCCCCGATGAACCAGAGGCTCCCAAATTAAACTGAGGCTCCCATAT
>NC_092224.1:2189879-2212379 GCF_036320965.1 Panulirus ornatus | reverse complement strand
AGCATGGACACAAGTGTACGCCCACAGCATGGACACAAGTGTACGCCCACAGCATGGACACAAGTGTACGCCCACAGCATGGACACAAGTGTACCACCCACAGCATGGACAAAAGTGCACCGCCCACAGCATGGACACAAGTGCACCGCCCACAGCATGGACACAAGTGCACTGCCCACAGCAAGGACACAAGTGCACCGCCCATAGCAGGGACACAAGTGCACCACCCACAGCATGGCCACAAGTGTACCACCCACAGCAGGGACACAAGTGCACCGCCCACAGCAGGGACACAAGTGTACCGCCCACAGCATGGACACAAATGTACGCCCACAGCAGGGACACAAGTGAACCACCACAGCATGGACACAAGTGTACCGCCCACAGCATGGACACAAGTGTACGCCCACAGCATGGACACAAGTGTACGCACACAGCATGGACACAAGTGTACGCCCACAGCATGGACACAAGTGTACCACCCACAGCATGGACAAAAGTGCACCGCCCACAGCATGGACACAAGTGCACCGCCCACAGCATGGACACAAGTGTACGCCCACAGCATGGACACAAGTGTACGCACACAGCATGGACACAAGTGTACGCCCACAGCATGGACACAAGTGTACCACCCACAGCATGGACAAAAGTGCACCGCCCACAGCATGGACACAAGTGCACCGCCCACAGCATGGACACAAGTGTACGCCCACAGCATGGACACAAGTGTACGCCCACAGCATGGACACAAGTGTACCGCCCACAGCAGGGACACAAGTGCACCGCCCACAGCAGGGACACAAGTGCACCGCCCTTAGCAGGAACAGAAGTGCACCATCCACAGCATGGACACAAGTGTACGCCCACAGCATGGACACAAGTGTACCGCCCACAGCAGGGACACAAGTGCACCGCCCACAGCAGGGACACAAGTGCACCGCCCACAGCAGGGACACAAGTGCACCGCCCTTAGCAGGAACAGAAGTGCACCATCCACAGCATGGACACAAGTGCATCGCCCACAGCAGGGACACAAGTGCACCGCCCACAGCAGGGACACAAGTGATAGATATTTTTCGGTAAAGGAAGAAAACAACAGTTAACCACTTACAGCATGAAGTCATGGCCCTGACCACTCAGGGTTAAGTCAAAGGCAAAGACATCACATGCAAGCATAGTTGTACCGTCGCACTCAAGGCTCGTACCGTTCGGGCTTAAGTATTGTACCGTCGCACTCAAGGCTCGTACCGTTCGGGCTTAAGGGTTGTACCGTGGCGCTCAAGATGGATGGGGCCCTGCTGAGTGTAGGGCTCCTTCCACACACACACACACACACACACACACACAGAGCGGGCCGCTTAGCGTGTATGACAGCTTAACCTGGAGCACGACGCACGGGCCGGCCAGCCCTATCATTAGGCTCCCGAGATTAGCTTGACGGCTGTTAGAGTGTAGGGCCCACCACGCGCGAGGTGCGGAAGGCAGATGACGCTACCTTATCAACCACCTCCACTGAGTCCAGTAATAACACAGATGGTAATTATGGCCGCGATGGGACATAGCATATATCTGTAGGGCCTGGGGAGCAGGCCAGGGGAGGCTGGTCATCTGGCCTGCCCACTGGGGAGGAGGTGTGCACTACAGACGAAGGGGAGGAGAAAATTATTTCGTTTCGGTTGATCATATTAAACAGATAGGAGTATGAGGCCACGTGTGTCCATACTAGGAGTATGAGGCCACGTGTGTCCATGCTGGGAGTATGAGGCCACGTGTGTCCATGCTGGGTGTATGAGGCCACGTGTGTCCATGCTGGGAGTATGAGGCCACGTGTGTCCATGCTGGGGGTTATGAGACCACGTGTGTCCATGTTGGGGAGTATGAGTCCCTGTGTATCCATGCTGGGGAGTATGAGGCCAAGTGTGTCCATGCTGGGAGTATGAGGCCACGTATGTCCATGCTGGGAGTATGGGGCCAAGTGTGTTCATGCTGGGGAGTTATGAGACCACGTGTGTCCGTGTTGGGGAGTATGAGGCCCTGTGTGTCCATGCCGGGGAGTATGAGGCAACGTGTGTCCATGCTGGGAGTATGAGGCCACGTGTGTCCATGCTGGGAGTATGAGGCCACGTGTGTCAATGCCGGGAGTATGAGACCACGTGTATCCATGTCGGGGAGTATGAGGTCACGTGTGTCCATACTAGGAGTATGGGGCCACGTGTGTCCATGCTAGGGAGTATGAGGTCACGTGTGTCCATGCTGGGGAGTATGAGACCACGTGCGTCCATGTTGGGGAGCATAAGGCCCTGTGTCCATGCTGGAGAGTATGAGGCCACGTGCGTCCATGATGGGGAGTATGAGGCCCTGTGTGTCCATGCTGGGGAGTATGAGGCCACGTGTGTCCATACTGGGGAGTATGAGGCCACGTGTGTCCATGCTGGGGAGTATGAGGCCACGTGTGTCCATGCTGGGGAGTCTGAAACACTGTATGTCCATACTGAGGAATATGAAGCCATATGTGTCCATGCTGGGGAATATGGTGCCACTATGTCCATGCTGGGGAGTATGAGGCCCTGTGTGTCCATGCTGCGGAGCATGAGGCTCCGTATACCCATGCTGGGAAGTATGAGGCCACATGTGCCCTTGTTGGGAGTAGGAGGCCCTGTGTGTCCATGCTGGGGAGTGTGAGGCCACGTGTGCCTATGCTGGGAGTATGTGACCCTGTGAGTCCATGATGGGGATTATTAGGCCACGTATGCCCATGCTGGGGAGTCTGAGTCCCCGTGTGCCCATGCTAAAGAGTGTGAGGAAACGTGTGCCCATGCTAGGGAGTATGAGGTCACTTGTACCCATGCCATGGAATACAAGGTCCCGTATGCCCATGCTACGGATAATGAGGCCAAGTGTGTCCATGCTGGAAGTATGAGGCCACGTGTGCCCATGCTAGGGAGTATATGGCCCCATGTGCTCATGTTGTGTAGTATGTGGCCCCGTGTGCCCGTGCTGGGGCGTTGGTAACCATTCCCCACGGAGTACAAGGTCACGTGTGCTCATGCTATGGAGTATGAGGCCCCATGTGCCCATGCTAATGAGTGAAAGGACACATGTGCCCATGCTGGGAAGTATGAGGCCAAGTGTGCCCATGCTACGGAGTATAAGGCCACTTGTGCCCATCCTGTGGAGTAAGAGGCCCCATGTGCCCGTACTACAGAGAATAAGGCCACATATGCACATCCTAAGGAGGATGAGGACACGGATGAGCATACTATGGAGTACAAGGCCACGTATGCACATGCTAGGGAGTATGAGGAATCGTGTACCCATACTACTGAGTTCTAGGCAACGTGCGCCCATGGTACGGAGTATGAGGCCACCTGTGCCCATGGTACAGAGTATGAGGCCACCTGTGCCCATGGTACGGAGTATGAGGCCACCTGTGCCCATGGTACGGAGTATGAGCCACATGTGCCCATGCTAGGGAGTAAGAGGAAACGTGTGCCAATCCTAGGGAGTATGAAGGACGTTTGCCCATACTGGTGAGTATGAGGCCACGTGTGCCCATGCTACGGAATAAGAGGCAACGTGTACCCACGCTACGGAGTAGGAGGCAACGTATGACCACGCTACAGAGTATGAGGCCACATGTGCCCATGATAGGGAGTATAAGGCCATGTGTACCCAAGCAATGGAGTATGAGGCCACGTGTGCCCATGATAGGGAGTATAAGGCCATGTGTGCCCAAGCAATGGAGTATGAGGCCACATGTGCCCATGCCACGAAGTAAGATGCCGCGTGTACCAATGCTACTGATTAAGAGGCCACGTGTACCCATGCTACTGAGTATGAGGTCATGTATGCCCATGCTAGGAAGTATGAGGCTATGTGTGCCCATAGTACGGAGTATGAAGCCATGTGTGCCCATGCGAAGGAGTATGAGGCCATGCGTGCCCATGCTATGAAGTGAGATGCCACGTGTGCCCATGGTACGGAGTATGAGTCTATGTGTTCAACATAATACTGAATACGAGGCCATGTATGCATATGCTAGGGAGTATGGGACCACATGTGCTAATACGACGGAGTATGAGGCCATCTGTGCCCATGCAACGGAGTAAGAGGCCACATATGCCTATTCTAGGAAGTAAGAGGCCGTGTGTGCCCATGGTACGGAGTATGAGGTCACGTGTGCCCATGCTACGGAATAAGAGGTCACGTATGCCCATTCTAGGGAGCAAGAAGCCATGTGTGCCCATGGTACGAAGTATGAGGAAAAGTGTGTCCATGCTACGAAGTATGGTGCCACGTGTGCCAGTGCTACAGAGTGAGAGACCAATGCTACAGAGTAAGGGGCCAATGCAAGAAAGTATGAGGCCACGTGTGCCCATGGTACGGAGTATGAGCCCACGTCTGCCTATGAAACGGAGTATAAGGCCACGTGCGCCTACTTATATAGTATAAAGCCAAGTGTGCCCATGTTCGAAGTAAGAGGCCACATGTGCCCGTGCTAGGGAGAAAAGGACACGTGCACCCATGCTAGGGAATAAGAGGCCACGTGTGCCCATGGTACGGAGTTTGAGGCCATGAATGCCCATGCTACTAAGTATGAGGCCACGTGTACCCATGCCACGAAGTATGAGGCCATGTGTGCCCATGGTACAGAATATGAGGCCATGAGTGCCCTTGCGACGGAGTATGAGGCCACGTGTGCCCATGGTATGAAGAAAGGTGCCACCTGTACCCATGCTACGAAGTATGAGGCCGCGTATTCCCGTGCTAGGGAGTAAGAGGCTACCTGTGCCCATGCTACGGATTAAGGGGCCACGTATGCCTATGCTCCAGAGTAGGAGGCCACATATGCCCATGCTACGAAGTATGAGAACACGTATGCTCATACTACGAAGTATGAGGCCATGTTTGCCTATGCTACGAAGTATGAGGCCACGTATGCCCTTGCTATGGAGTATGAGGCCACATATGCCCATGCTACGGAGTATGAGGCCACGTATGCCTATGCTACGAAGTATGAAGCCACGTATGCCCTTGCTATGGAGTATGAGGCCACATATGCCCATGCTACGGAGTATGAGGCCACGTATGCCCATGCTACGAAGTATGAGGCCACGTATTCCCATGCCAGGTAGTAAGAGGCCACGTGTGCCCATGCTACTGATTTCGAGGTCACGTGCGCTCATGCTACGAAGTAAGAATCCACGTATACCCATGCTAAAAAGTAAGAGGCCACTTGTGCTCATGTTACGGAGTATGAGGCCACGTATGCCCATACTACAGAGTAGGGGACCACGTATGCCCATACTCCAGAGTAGGAGGCCACGTATCCCCATTCTACGAAGAATGAGGCCACGTGTGCCCATGCGACGGAGTATGAGGCCACGTGTGCCCATGGTACTGAGTATGAGGCCACGTGTGTCCATGCTACAGAGTAGGGAACCACATGTGCCCATGGTACGAAGTATGAGGCCACGTGTACCCATGCTATGAACAATGAACCCACGTATGCCCATGCTACAGAGCAGGAGACCACATATGCCCATGCTACGGAGTAAGAGGCCACTTGTGCCCATGCTATGGAGTATGAGGCCACGTATGCCCATGCTTCAGAGTAGGCCACGTATGCCCATGCTACGAAGTATGAGGCCAAGTGTGCCAATGCTACGGAGTATGAGGCCACGTGTGCCATTGCTACTGAGTATGAGGCCACGTTTGCCCATACTAAGCAGCAAGAGGCCATGTATGCCCCTGTTACGGAGTATGAGGGCGCGTATGCCCATGCTACGGAGTATGAGACCTCGTGTGCCCATGCTACGGAGTAAGAGGCCATATGTGCATATGCTACGAAGTATGAGGCCACGTGTGTCCATGCTACGGAGTATAAGGCCACGCGTGCCCATGTTATGGAGTAAGAGGACCCGTGTGCCCATACTACAGAGCATAAGGCCAGGTATGCCCATGCTAGGGAGTATGAAGCAACGTGTGCTCATGCTACGAAGTATGAGGCCACCTGTGCCCATGATAAGGAGTACGAGGACCCATGTGCCCATGCTAGGGAGTATGAGGCCACATGTGCCCATGCAACGGAGTATGAGGCCATGTGTGCCTATGCTGCGAAGTAAGGCCAGGTGTGCCCATACTGCGGAGTATGAGGCCACGTGTGCCCATGCTACGGAGTATGAGGCCAAGTGTGCCCATGCTAGGAAGTATGAGGCCACGTGTGGCCATGCAAGGGAGTGTGAAGCCACGTGTACCCATGCTACGGTAAACATGTGGAATCTCTCTCTCTCTCTCTCTCTCTCTCTCTCTCTCTCTCTCTCTCTCTCTCTCTCTCTCTCTCTCTCTCTCTCTCTCTCTCTCTCTCTCTCTCTCACACACACACACACACTGAATTGCTGCACAAACATCACCACTCTAGCCACCTGCGATCCCTCGTCCCCAGGTTGCAGTACACCATCACAACCACACAGACCCCCCCCCATCCTAGCTCATGCAGACCGCTACAAGACCAGCCCCACCTCGGCTATTGTTAATGTCATCAATAATCTTTTGACCACCACCCCACCACTTGCGTAAACACTCTCTGTTTAGCCCCCTCCCTGTCTACATCCCAACTGTTTATACTGTGTGTATTTTCGCTGCACATTATGAGCCTTTGGCAACAGTTGATTTATCAAACCGTTGACGATCTACTGTTGTCTTTGTTGGACATGATGACCTGCCTTGCGCTACGTGACCCAGCCAGAGGAAGAGGTATCTAAACAAACACTTTGAAAGATGAAGTCCAGGCAATATTACAAAAGAAAGAGAGAAACAACGTTCAGGTACGGAGATGAGGCTGTAAGTTACGAGGTCAAAGAAGGTGAAGTGATACGGTGAACTGTTAGTGAAAGCACTCAGTTGACCAGGAGAGCGACGAACGTCCCACACCAAACAGATTGTGTACAGTGACCCATACTGGGACACATCTGCCCTGTGTTCCTCCACGAGGGATTCTAGGAAGAAATGTATTCCAGACCTGATGTGCGACTTCTGTCTTGTATTCTACCAAGTATGGTGTGCCCAAGGGTTGCGTCCTATTGCCCACACTTTTTCATCTCACCTTACTGACTGCGACTTGTGGCAGGTCAAGGCGTGTGACCCCAACTGACCTCCTAATCTCCAGAGGAGTAAGCTCGATGGCCTACCCCCACGGGTGCACCAATCAGCAACGTTTCCTACTACCAAAAGGGACTCCTTCGCCTCGCAGACCGGCTTCGAGATCTGTCATCCCTGCCTCTCTCATACACAACACAGGTCGGCAGTCAGGCAGTAGGATCGCTTTAGGGGGTTTCTTTCGTCAGTAGAAGTCCCCAACGTGACTCCTGACGTTTCACCTTCCTGTCAGGTTTCCTTGTGTTGCCTCATTTCCGAAGTCCACTTTCAGCAGGACTCGCGTGGGACATCGCCCCATCCGTCCCGAGTAGCTGCTGGAACAACGGGACCAATAGCCACGCTCGCAGCATCCCCGCAACCGACACCCGCCACTCACTTCAGGCGCCGCGACCCGCGCCACACCCACCTACTACAGGAGCTCCACGTAAACTCGGCAGCCACGCATCTATCCCATACGCTCCAGCCTCACCAACTGCATCTTTACTAGCATCGAGGAACTCCTGCCTAAACTGTCACCTATTTCTTGATCTACCTCACTGTAAACCACTGTTGTTGTTGTTGTTGTTGTTGTTGTTGTTGTCGTTGTTCTTGTTCTTGTTGTTCTTGTTAAACGTGGTTTTGCGTCCCTCTCACTTAGTCCACTCTATTTCTAAAGAATGATCGCAAAACCATTAATCATCATCTTCACTCATCATCCACCCCAGTTCACTTTTAAGCTGAGCGAATGTTACATACTTTTCAACTCACCTCTTTCCTCTCCTCACTCTGTACCTGTTCTCTTTCTCACACCGAAAATATTCTCTTTCTTCAGATCTTTAAATCTTGGAATGCGGAAGCAGTAACCTGCTTATATCTAGTGTAAAACTGCGGTCATTTTCTGTCAATCTCACTATCTAACTCATTTCCAAATATTCAGTTTAAAAATGCTACAGTTCATCCCTGCAGTGATATGAACATACTGAAAATAAACACACCTACCAATACCTCTATACTACTACATATCACAAAATCCAACTCCTAAATGTTCTGGTTGTTTTAAGGTTGTGGTTATTATATTTTCTCATGGCCAATTGGTCCATATCTTCAGGAGTCAAATTGTCACCAGTTCGGAGCACTGCTCATACATCTGAGGTGGTTCTCCACCCATCTTTCTCTAGCCAAAGTGGAATCTAAAGCGTTCCACCTTATTGACTCTCCTGCTAGGACTTCTCTTCAATTGTCCCGTTCCGACTGGTATGAAATAGCTGTTTCTTCTGTTTTACAGGAATTATTTCGACCACTGCTCGAGTGAGCTATTTGCGTGAGTCCCAGCCATAATAGCTAGACCTCTGGTATCCTAATGGCCTCTGCTTCCCATAATTTGTGTGCGTACACCAGCTACACGAGGACTGACCTCTATGATGCCTCGTTTTCCCCTTACAGTGAAGCTGTGGGGCTTACTTCCTCTTTTTGTCTGTCCCTCTCCCACAACCCTGTCAACTTTTAGCAGTTAGGTCTGTAAACACTTAGCGAGTTGTAGAAAATCTCTTCATTCTGTGTCTCGTACTCCATATGTTTCCTTACTTCAGATATGGCTACGATTTGGCCATAATTGTTGCCCGTGTCATGTCAGTTACTATCAAGAACAATCTATGGCAGACTAAACTCTAATCAGAGTTATAGTGTTGCCAAGAAAGATTAGAGGTTAGATTACTGGGCTGAGTAACAATATCTCTAGATTGAGTATAAAGCCGAGAAACATATCAGGGGAAAACATAACGATGGAGTGAGTTATGGAGGAACAGAAATTTACTACTGTGTCCCCACCATGAAGAGATGCTAACCTCGTCTGAAGTTACTACTGTTGAAATATGGCGAGATCTACGACACGAACGCTGCAAGGGTTAGTAATTAACCCTTAAGCACAGCGGTACGACCCTTGGGTATGATGATCTAGCCTCTGACCTGACCGTAATGGTTTAGGTTAAAGGTAATACCATCAAGTCACTAAAGGTCGTACCGTCGAGCTCTAGGATCCTTCCGTCATGCTCAAGAGATGAAGGAAAATGGAAGGGTGGAGAGTGAGGCCACTTCCAGTGAAATCATTATCATCAAAGAGAAAGAGATTATTGGACGATCGAGGATCAATGAAGAAAAGAAGGGAGGGGGTAGAAGTCGATCCATAAGCAATTACAGCAACAGACCAACCGTGAACTCAAAATTGTATTCCAAAACAAATTGGAGAAGCTGCAAGATGAAAATTTAGAAATCAGAAACATGTAAGAAACCCAAACAAGAGCTTCTCATATTTCAGAGGCAGTTGAATACGAAAATCTTAAGTTCCTGAGACAGAAAGACTCGATTTTAGTCAGACAGGAAAGGATGTCATGGATAGATCTCACATTACCGGATACTGGTCAGAGAGAAGATTATGCGTGTACCGCACTGGACAGAACTAAGATGGTAAAAGACATTTAATTAGTATAAGTCAAAGCTGCAGGACGACAGAAGGGTGAGCGAGTCCTCCTTTCTTCGGGATGAGCTGAACCAGAGCATACCTGAGGGAGGTGGGAAAGGGACCAGTTTTGAGGTTGAGGGGCAGAAGACAAGCAAACACAGACGTCAGCAAGGAAGCGGCACACTCCATCACGGCACATGCGTGGAGACCCCACCATCGGGTCTGACGCCTTACTAGTCTCTAAAAATAGGTGTGCTCGTTGTACCGTGTGATAAGATAACAGACAGTGTCATCGGGTGAGTGAAAGGTGAATCTGGAGGAGAAGGAATATCACAATCGACCACAAGAGAATCATAAAAATGGAAAGAGACAAAGAGTGTAATAAGAGGAGGATACATGTTATGAAGGTGGCAAGGATATTCTTGGTTAAAGATCCAGTCAGTTAGCCCATGCTCCCTGACCTTATGTAAGACATACAGTAACCCATGTATACACATTTAACGAAATTCAACTTCACCAAACATAGAGTGATGAAGACATGACACAGTATCATGGGGCTAGGATATGAACCGTCATCTCTCCAGAAACAAATCATATCTACGTTTGAGAGAGACAAAGGCTGACGTAGTGCTCTACCTCCAGAGTTGTAGCGGAGTTATATGTACTGGTCAATGTAAACTCGGTATGAAGGACATGGATTAGAAAGTGATGGGAAAAATCGCTTACGGTATATGATAGAGACAAATTAGAGCACACATCACCAGTCTGGTCACCTGAGTTGCCTACAGAAGACTGGCTACTTCGGCCAACAAAACCTCCACCTGAAACAAGGTACTGAGCTACAACCTTGCCTGTGTTACATAACAGAAGCATAAAGAAGCATGAAGATAAATGACAAGATCACTAATCAACCTGACTATGACACTAATCACATCTTTGAAACAGGCAGGAGCTGTTGCGCATGCGCTCACCACAGGAAGATTAACAGAAGACGAAGAAAATGTGAGGAAATACTTCACTGATACAGAGTCGTGGACAGACAGAGCAAGACAACAGACGAAAGACTGAATATAGAGATCATTAAAAATGTTTAAGAAACTGTATGATAGATAAGGAAGGTTTCCAGATGGTGTTTCACACGCGTGAAGTTCCCCTCGCTGTAAGAAGCCACAGGTAACGAATATATAACAACACAAAGACATACACAAGGCACGTATGCATAACACAAATACATAAACACACAAAAACAAAATGACTATTGTGATAAAATATGTACATAAAGACACACATAAACCCAACTTATGTGTAAACATTTACACATACATACAAACGAACATGATCATGTGTAAGCGTGAATACACACACACACACACACACACACACACACACACACACACACACACACACACACTGTCTCTTCCCCCCTCCGTCAATATCTTCAGATTGATCACGGTCCGTCAACTGTTTCTTCTGGTAAACATAATCCTATCATCAAGCCCTCCTGCCAGAGTGAACAGCTTACCTTCCTCTCCAAACCCCTCCTAACCCTCCCCGCTGCCCCCGACAACAGCACCCTCCACCTCCTCTCCTCCCTACCTCGTCTTACCCTTCCCCCTCATGCTGCCATTAACTCTGTATTTTTTCATTATAATTTTCATTATAATCAAGCTGACTGATTGGGAAGTGAGTCAGTTGTTGTTGCCTGATGATGCAGCATCGGTGGCAAATTTCAATGTGAAACTGCAGAAGCTGGTGATTGAGTCGGCGGGAGAGTGTGAAAAGAGAAAGTTGAGAGTGAAGGTTGACTGAAGGTTAGTTGGGGTATGAATTTGAAAGGAAAAAATTGAAGGAAGTGAAGTGTTTTAGTTACCTGGGAGTGAAAATGGCAGTATTGGAAGCATGGAAGCGGAAGTGTCATAGGGTGGGGGAGGGGGCGAAGGTTCTTGGAGCAATGAAGAATATGTGGAAAGAGGGATCATTATCTGGGAGGTCAAAATTGGGTATATTTGAGGGTATAGTAATCCCAATGATATTCTATGGGTGCGAGGAATGGGTTATAGATAGGCTTGTGCAGAGGAGAATGGATGTGTTGGATATAAAATGCATGAGGACAATGTGTGGTATGAGGTGGTTTGATCAAGTAGGTAATGAAAGGATAAGAGAGATGTGTCTATCAAAAAGAGTGTGGTTGAGAGAGCTCAAGAGGGTGTGCTGAAATGGTTTGGGCATATAGAGAAAATAAATGAGGAAAGATTGACAAAGAGGATATATATATATATATATATATATATATATATATATATATATATATATATATATATATATATATATATATATATATATATATATATATATATATATATGTATATATATATATATATCCCTGGGGATAGGGGAGAAAGAATACTTCCCATGTATTCCCTGCGTGTCGTAGAAGGCGACTAAAAGGGAAGGGAGCGGGGGGCTGGAAATCCTCCCCTCTCGTTTTTTTTCTTTTAATTTTCCAAAAGAAGGAACAGAGAAGGGGGCCAGGTGAGGATATTCCCTCAAAGGCCCAGTCCTCTGTTCTTAACGCTACCTCGCTATCGCGGGAAATGGCGAATAGTATGAAAAAAAAAAATATATATATATATATATTTTTTTTTTTTCCAAAAGAAGGAATAGAGAAGGGGGCCAGGTGAGGATATTCCCTTAAAGGCCCAGTTCTCTGTTCTTAACGCTACCTCGCTAACGCGGGAAATGGCGAATAGTTTGAAAGAAAAAAGAATATATATATATATATATATATATATATATATATATATATATATATATATATATATATATATATATATATATGTCATAAGTGTAAGGAACAAGGTGAAAACTGAAACCAAATTGGAGATCGAAGGATAGAGTAAAATGGAATTTGAGCGATCAGGGCCTGAACATACAGTAGAGTGAAACGCGTGCTCTAGATAGAGCGAATTGGAACGATGTGGTATACATGGGTCGATGTGCTGTCAGTGGACTGAATCAGGGCATGTGAAGCGTCGAGGAAAAAACATAGAAAGGTTTGTGGGGCCTGGATGTGGATAGGAGGCTGTGGTTTCGGTGCACTGCACATGACTGCTCAAGAATGGATGTGAATGAATGTGGTCTTTCTTTGTTTGTTCCTGGCGCTACTTTGCTAATGGCGATAAAGTATGGAAAAAGAATAATTTTGATTAGTTATCTCGGGTTATAGTCATCACCCTTCTCCACTTGTTCTTCATATATATATACCGGGGTCGACGTGCTGTCAATGGATTGAACCAGGGCATGTGAAGCGTCTGGGGTAAACCATGGAAAGTTGTGTGGGGCCTGGATGTGGAAAGGGAGCTGTGGTTTCGGTGCATTATTACATGACAGCTAGAGACTGAGTGTGAACGAATGGGGCCTTTGGTGTCTTTTCCTGGCGCTACCTCGCACACATGAGGGGGGAGGGGGTTGTTATTCCATGTGTGGCGGGGTGGCGATGGGAACAAATAAAGGCAGACAGTATGAATTATGTACATGTGTATATATGTATTTGTCTGTGTGTGTATATATATGTGTACATTGAGATGTATAGGTATGTATATTTGCGTGTGTGGACGTGTATGTATATACATGTGTATGTGGGCGGGTTGGGCCATTCTTTCGTCTGTTTCCTTGCGCTACCTCGCTAACGCGGGAGACAGCGACAAAGCAAAATAAATAAATAATATATATATTGGGAGGTGAGTTTGAATGGAGAAAAACTGGAGGAAGTGAAGTGTTTTAGATATCTGGGAGTGGATCTGGCAGCGGATGGAACCATGGAAGCGGAAGTGGATCATAGGGTGGGGGAGGCCTTGAAGAATGTGTGGAAGTCGAGAACATTATCTCGGAAAGCAAAAATGGGTATGTTTGAAGGAATAGTGGTTCCAACAATGTTGTATGGTTGCGAGGCGTGGGCTATGGATAGAGTTGTGCGCAGGAGGATGGATGTGCTGGAAATGAGACGTTTGAGGACAATGTGTGGTGTGAGGTGGTTTGATCGAGTGAGTAACGTAAGGGTAAGAGAGATGTGTGGAAATAAAAAGAGCGTGGTTGAGAGAGCAGAAGAGGGTGTTTTGAAGTGGTTTGGGCACATGGAGAGAATGAGTGAGGAAAGATTGACCAAGAGGATATATGTGTCGGAGGTGGAGGGAACGAGGAGAAGAGGGAGACCAAATTGGAGGTGGAAAGATGGAGTGAAAAAGATTTTGTGTGATCGGGGCCTGAACATGCAGGAGGGTGAAAGGAGGGCAAGGAATAGAGTGAATTGGAGCGATGTGGTATACCGGGGTTGACGTGCTGTCATTGGATTGAATCAAGGCATGTGAAGCGTCTGGGGTAAACCATGGAAAGCTGTGTAGGTATGTATATTTGCGTGTGTGGACGTATGTATATACATGTGTATGGGGGGAGTTGGGCCATTTCTTTCGTCTGTTTCCTTGCGCTACCTCGCAAACGCGGGAGACAGCGACAAAGTATAATAAAAAAATAAAAAATAATATATATATATAACATTTTTCCGCGGTTTCCCGCGTTAGTGAGTTGCTCCAAAAATGGATGTAGACCGCATTTGCTCACATCTATTTTTAAACTGTCATGTGCAATGCACCAACACTACATCCCCTATCCATAACCAGGTCCCACAGACCTTTCTATCGTTTCCGTAGCTGCTTCACGTGTCCTGTTCAGTCCATTGACAGCACGTCAACCTCTGTATACCACATCGTTCCAGTTCACTTGATCCCGCGCAGACCTTTCACCCTCCCACATATTCAGGCCCGAAGCACTTAAGATAAATTTCATTCCATCCTTCAATCTTCAGTTTCGTTTCCTCTTCTTTTCCCCTCCATTTCTGACACATATCCTGTTTATGAACCTCACTCATTCTCTCCAATGTAAAACCATTCCAGCACTCCCTCTTGAGCTCTCTCAAACACACTCTTATCACCACACACCTCTCTTACCCTTCTGTTACTTATTCGATCAAACCACCTCACACCACATATTTTCTTATAAGATTTCATTTCCAACATTTCCACCTTCCGTGCAACCTTATCTAAAATACATGCCATGCATCCATACAACATCGTTGGGACTACTATACCTTCTAACATACCTATTGTTGCCCTCCATTTTAAATAACGATCTCTCCACACATTCCTCAGTGCTCAAAAAATCTTCGCCCCCTCACGAACTCTATGACTCACATCCACTTCCATTGGTTCATTCACTGCCATGTCCACTCCCAAATTTCTAAAACAATTCACTTTTATCTTTTTTTTTCCATTCAAACCTACGCCCCAACTAGCACGTTCTTCTTCCGTACCAAGCCTATTAACCTTGCTTTTATTCCCGTCTTCTCTAATTTATTTCACGCACTCTTCCAAACTCAGTCACCAATTTTTGCAGTTTCTTACTCATATCTGTCACCAGGACCGTGTCATCAGCAAACAACAACTGACACTTCCCAGGCCTCCTCAGCCCCTACAGACTGCATACTCGTCCCTCTCTCCAGTCAAACACAGATACACACAAACGTCTATAACAAACACCAACAATATATATATATATATATATATATATATATATATATATATATATATATATATATATATATATATATATATATATTTATATAATAAAGGCAGACAGTGTGAATTGTGTGCATGGGTATATATATATATATATATATATATATATATATATATATATATATATATATATATATATATATATATATATTGGAAAGGATCACAATTTTGCGCGTGATCAAGATATTCCTATGAGTCCACGGGGAAAATGAAACACGGTAAGTTCCCAAGTGCACTTTCGTGTAACAATCACATCACCAGGGGAGACACAAGAGAGAAATATAAGTCAGTTGATATACATCGAAGAGACGAAGCTAGGACGCCATTTGGTAAACATGTGATTGTCCCAAACAATCACATGTTTACCACATGGTGTCCTAGCTTCGTCTCTTCGATGCATATCTACTGATTTATATTTCTCTCTTGTGTCTCCCTTTTTTTTTTTTTCTTAACTTTCCAAGAGAAGGAACAGAGAAGGGGGCCAGGTGAGGATATTCCCTCAGAGGCCCAGTCCTCTGTTCTTAACGCTACCTTGCTAATGCGGGAAATGGCGAATAGTTTGAAAGAAAAAAAGAAAAAAAAAAAAAAAAAAAAATATATATATATATATATATATATATATATATATATATATATATATATATATATTTTTTTTTTTTTCACACTATTCGCCATTTCCCGCGATAGCGAGGTAGCGTTAAGAACAGAGGACTGGGCCTTTGAGGGAATATCCTCACCTGGCCCTCTTCTCTGTTCCTTCTTTTGGAAAATTAAAAAAAAAAAAACGAGAGGGGAGGATTTCCAGCCCCCCGCTCCCTTCCCTTTTAGTCGCCTTCTACGACACGCAGGGAATACGTGGGAAGTATTCTTTCTCCCCTATCCCCAGGGAATATATATATATATATATATATATATATATATATATATATATATATATATATATATATATATATATATATATGAATAAAGGCAGACAGTGTGAACTGTGTGCATGGGTATATATGTATGTGTCTGTGCGTGTATATATATATGTGTACATTGAGATGTATAGGTATGTATATTTGCGTGTGTGGACGTGTATGTATATACATGTGTATGTGGGTGGGTTGGGCCATTTCTTTCGTCTGTTTCCTTGCGCTACCTCGCAAACGCGGGAGACAGCGACAAAGCAAAATGAATAAATATAAATAAATAAATATATATATATATATATATATATATATATATATATATATATATATATATATATATATATATATATATAATTTCTTCTCATTCTTACAACACACACACACACACACACACACACACACACATACACACACATACACACACACACACACACACACACACACACACACATACAGTAGTAAAGAAATGTGTTCAGTTTTGGAGTAAACAAGTCCTTGCTCTTCCCCAGTGACATTCCTGACCCCCAGCGACCACTTAACAACTTAGGAAATATAACCTCCCACCTCAACAGTAACTAGTCTACCCTTCTAACCCCATCGAAGGTTATCAACCTCTCCACCCTAGTACCAACTATGATTCCCTCCACACCTGCAGTATACATCACCTCACTTCAACCCAAAAATAACTATAAAACCCATCTAACCCATCAACAACCAGTAGCAGCTAACAGCCCCTCTACCACCATCCCAGCAGTAACCATCAGCCCCCTCCAACATCACCCCAGCAATAACTATCAACCTCTCCTCCCCAACCTTAACAGTTACTATCAGACTCTTCCACACTACCTTCGTGGTAACTATCAACATTCACCCCAACCCTATCAACACCCAAACTAGCAGTAGCTGGTAAACCCCTCTATGAACAGCGTTGCATTAACTATCAACCCCTCTACACCCACTACCCCTGCATTAACTTTCAACCCCCCACACCAGCCCTACCAGTTACTATCAACCCATTCACACCAGCATTAACTATTAACCTTTCCACTCCTATCCTAGCAGAAGCTATCAACCCCTTCCAACCCATCAGGAACTATCAACCCCTTCCTCACCACCAAAAAATTAACCTACCTCCACCCCAGCAGTAACTATCAACCCCCACCGACCCTATCCAAGCAGGCACTATCAACCCCTGCACCCCAGCAGTAACTACCAACCCCCTACCCCAGCAGTAACTACCAACCCCCCACCCCAGCAGTAACAACCAACCCTCCACCCCAGCAGTAACTACCAACCCCCAACCCCAGCAGTAACTACCAACCCCCCACCCCAGCAGTAACTACCAACCCCCAACCCCAGCAGTAACTACCAACCCCCCACCCCAGCAGTAACTACCAACCCCCAACCCCAGCAGTAACTACCAACCCCCCCACCCCAGCAGTAACTACCAACCCCCAACCCCAGCAGTAACTACCAACCCCCTACCCCAGCAGTAACTACCAACCCCCCACCCCAGCAGTAACTACCAACCCCCAACCCCAGCAGTAACTACCAACCCCCTACCCCAGCAGTAACTACCAACCCCCCACCCCAGCAGTAACTACCAACCCTCCACCCCAGCAGTAACTACCAACCCCCAACCCCAGCAGTAACTACCAACCCCCCACCCCAGCAGTAACTACCAACTCCCCACCCCAGCAGTAACAACCAACCCTCCACCCCAGCAGTAACTACCAACCCCCACCCCAGCAGTAACTACCAACCCCCCACCCCAGCAGTAACTACCAACCCCCAACCCCAGCAGTAACTACCAACCCCCCACCCCAGCAGTAACTACCAACCCCCCACCCCAGCAGTAACTACCAACCCCCCTACCCCAGCAGTAACTACCAACCCCCCACCCCAGCAGTAACTACCAACCCCCAACCCCAGCAGTAACTACCAACCCCCACCCCAGCAGTAACTACCAACCCCCCACCCCAGCAGTAACTACCAACCCCCCACCCCAGCAGTAACTACCAACCCCCCACCCCAGCAGTAACTACCAACCCCCCACCCCAGCAGTAACTACCAACCCCCCACCCCAGCAGTAACTACCAACCCCCACCCCAGCAGTAACTACCAACCCCCAACCCCAGCAGTAACTACCAACTCCCCACCCCAGCAGTAACTACCAACCCCCAACCCCAGCAGTAACTACCAACTCCCCACCCCAGCAGTAACTACCAACCCCCCACCCCAGCAGTAACTACCAACCCCCAACCCCAGCAGTAACTACCAACCCCCCACCCCAGCAGTAACTACCAACCCCCAACCCCAGCAGTAACTACCAACCCCCCACCCCAGCAGTAACTACCAACCCCCAACCCCAGCAGTAACTACCAACTCCCCACCCCAGCAGTAACTACCAACTCCCCACCCCAGCAGTAACTACCAACTCCCCACCCCAGCAGTAACTACCAACCCCCAACCCCAGCAGTAACTACCAACCCCCAACCCCAGCAGTAACTACCAACCCCCCACCCCAGCAGTAACTACCAACCCCCAACCCCAGCAGTAACTACCAACTCCCCACCCCAGCAGTAACTACCAACTCCCCACCCCAGCAGTAACTACCAACCCCCCACCCCAGCAGTAACTACCAACCCCCAACCCCAGCAGTAACTACCAACTCCCCTCCCCAGCATTAACTACCAACTCCCCACCCCAGCAGTAACTACCAACCCCCACCCCAGCATAACTACCAACCCCCTACCCCAGCAGTAACTACCAACCCCCAACCCCAGCAGTAACTACCAACCCCCACCCCAGCATAACTACCAACCCCCTACCCCAGCAGTAACTACCAACCCCCAACCCCAGCATAACTACCAACCCCCTACCCCAGCAGTAACTACCAACCCCCTACCCCAGCAGTAACTACCAACCCCCACCCCAGCATAACTACCAACCCCCTACCCCAGCAGTAACTACCAACCCCCAACCCCAGCAGTAACTACCAACCCCCACCCCAGCATAACTACCAACCCCCTACCCCAGCAGTAACTACCAACCCCCTACCCCAGCAGTAACTACCAACTCCCCACCCCAGCAGTAACTACCAACCCCCTACCCCAGCAGTAACTACCAACCCCCCACCCCAGCAGTAACTCCACCCCGTCCTTCTCCTGCAACAGAGGGCAGCAGGCATCTATTGGTTGAGTGGGTGTGCCATCCTCCGTCTCCCAGTATTGATTTTCTTCCACTTTAATTTAAATGTCAAAAATGTGTAAATCACGATGGCGGGGCGAAGCGGCCAGTCTCTGCTAATTGATTTCTATTGCTGATTTATAAGCCAGTTTCTGGCTCATTATATGGCCTTAGTTTGAGAGCAAGCCTTACATAAACCTTCCGGCGGAGATCTTCATGTATCGTTAAGTGTTCAAGAGCTGTACACTGCTCTAAAGAATTGTAAATGTCGTGAGGAAAAAAATGAGTTAAGAGTAAATGGGTGAGGCGCGGCAACATATTGCAACAGCCGTGCACGTGGCGCCGCGCGCACTGCCACCCGCGCTGCCACCCCCACGCTCTCTTCACTTAACCTTATAACCTCTGGTTACCACACTCATCTACCGGCATCATTATCAAAACTACGCTCACTTTACCTGACTTTTTGACTGACATCTTTATGGATGTTTATAAGAGAGCAAGGGTCTCCAGGCCTGACGATCTGACTCCGACGATAAATGGTCGTCGGCACCCTTAACCCCTTCATCTTTGCCACCAATCAGCTTGCAGACCTCTGACTCAAAGCCACTTCCTACAGACCAATCACAGCAGGAGTTGCACCTAGGCCGGAATTAAGGAAACTGCTCTAGTTGTTTTAATGATTATCCTTGGACGCAATCAATACTATGAAACTACCATTACTATAAATCACACCACACCAGCATTGTGCCGCGTTCCACAGTAAGTAGCATTTGAAGGGAAAATACTTGGAATTATTGCAATGCTGCCGACACATGCAACGAGGGTGCTGGGTGCAGATGACAGGTAAGCTGACATTTACTGATAACCAAAGACTGAAGCGGGAGGCCTCGGTACCCACGGCCGCTATTGTTACGGGCCAAACCGCTAGGCCTAACAACTGCGGCAGCCGATACACCGCACACACAATACACACATTAGGAAAAAACGCGCCTTGACCTTCACGTGAAAATGTATTAACCCCGTTTCCTTCCTGTTATACAGCATCGCCTCACGAAATAATGATAAAGTCGATGGTTTCCTTTTAATTATGACGATTCCTCCTCCTCCCCCACCCCCCCCCCCAGCCCCCGAGCGACGTCTGGAGTATGAGCGTGGGGGGGGGGGGAAGGGGGGAAGGGGAACGTTAGCAGCCGTTGCCATGGCACCCGGGGGAAGGCTGCAGCCTCAACACAATATGGCGTCGCCCATCACCCTGATTACAGCAACGCCAAATGAATGCCATTCATCATCAACTTGATGAGCGCACATGCCCACTCGTCAGCTACTTGTGGGTATATACAGAGACTGACCCACACCACCAGCCTTCTCTCACACTTGGTCATGATGGTCATTATGGATGAGAAAGCCAGGTTAGACATCTGCAACAAAGGAGGGTCATCTTAACCTGAATACACAGGAAATGGTCATCGTAACACACATACGACTCGGCTACCACCGCAGTCGATTGTCGTAGGGTGATGCCAATCTATCAGATGACGAGGTCGGCCAGTGGCAAGCAAGCAGGCTCTTTGCCGTTAAGGACAGCGCGGTGGCGTACGAAGGCGGCGTCCTGCAGGGTGGGCAGCGAGTACCTCACTGACGAAGGGTTCGAGAAAAACGAGGCGCTGGATGGGTTCCTGTCACCTGCGACGTGACCAGCCCACTGTCTGACCCTTGTAAGTCCTTGAGCACGACGGCACGACCCTTGAGCACGACGGCACGACCCTTCAGCACGACGCTTCGACCCTTCAGCACGACGCTTCGACCCTTCAGCACGACGGTACGGCCCTTGAGCATGTAGGTGCGACCCTTGAACAGGAGGGCAGGACCACTGGATATTATAACCTAGACTTTGACATCTGAGTCGCACCTTTGCGACCTAGGATCGTACGGTCGTGGTCAGGGAATTATCTTCATCATTCATAAAGTTTGTACAGCTCTGATACACCGACTCAAACCTCCGGACCAACAAGCAATAAAACGAATAAAGCCGTTACAGGAAGAGAGAGCGTGGGCTGAACACACTCACTATGGGTGGAGAAGCAGAAGCACAGCGTGTAGCCACCCACCGTATGCTCAGCACCATGACGGCACCACCCACACCAGAACCTGGGCTACACGACGGTACCTACCTCAGGCAGGAGCCACCATGATGGTAGTGGTCCTCTGGATGTACTCCACCTGACACACTAGTTTGTCAGAGATGTCATTACCTACTAAAACCTGAGTTTTGGTATACCACGATATATATATATATATATATATATATATATATATATATATATATATATATATATATATATATATATATATATTCATTATTCATTTATTCATTATACTTTGTCGCTGTCTCCCGCGTTACTGAGGTAGCGCAAGAAAACAGACGAAAGAATGGCCCAACCCATCCACATACACATGTATATACATACGCGTCTACACACGCACACACCTATACATTTCACATATATAAACATACACAGACATATACATATATACACATGTACATAATTCATACTTGCTGCCTTTATTCATTCCCGTCGCCACCCCGCCACACATGAAGTGACAACCCCCCCCCCCCCATGCACGCGAGGTAGCGCTAGGAAAAGACACAAAGGCCCCATTCGTTCACACTCAGTCTCTAGCTGTCATGCATAATGCACCGAAACCACAGCTCCCTCTCCACATCCAGGCCCCATAAAACTTTCCATGGTTTATATATATATATATATATATATATATATATATATATATATATATATATATATATATATATATATATATATATATATATATATATATATATATATATATATATATATATATATATATATATATATATATATATATATATATATATATATATATATATATATATATATATATAATATATATATATATATATATATATATATATATATATATATATATATATATATATATATATTCGCCATTTCCCGCGTTAGCGAGGTAGCGTTAAGAACAGACGACTGAGCCTTTCAGGAAATATCCTCACTTGGCCCCCTTCCCTGTTCCTTCTTTTGGAAAATTAAAAAAGAGAGGGGAGGATTTCCAGCCTCCCGCTCCCTCCCCTTTTAGTCGCCTCCTATGACACGCAGGGAATACGTGGGTGGGA